>NC_068993.1:41645865-41647744 GCF_001194135.2 Octopus bimaculoides | reverse complement strand
ACACACACACACAAACACACACACACACACACATATATATAGATAGATACATACTCTCATTCACACATATACACATGAATATATATATGTATGTGTATGTATATTCCATGAACTAGTAACTACCTTCCCGATATGTAATTCTATCACCAGACAAACACTGATATACTCTGTAAGCTATCACTCGAGTGATTCATGTAACACTATCAAATATCATCTGGTGCATATTTTTATACTTTGTTGAAACTATCACACAAAATATATGGACGAACACAAAGGTTTCGTGTGATCGATGTAATGTGCAACGGAGTGTAGAGGACATAAGCTTCTGGCGTGTAAAATCGATTCTCGGATTATAACTTTAATGCCTTTGAAAAGGGTATGAAGGTCACAAAATCGCATTCTCATCTCTTAAAATATGTGGCATTTTGTCTACATAAGATATCATAAATATGTCTTTTGTTTAGTTTTGTTTTTTTTTGCTTTTTTTTTACTAAATTTATGATTAACTAATGTACTTAGTATATATTCCATACATACCGAGACAAGCTCAAATGATGAGTCTCATTTGTTAAACATAATTATTCTATAAGTGTAGCTTGGGTTCGACTCATTACCATGCACCATTTTGGGTGATTGAGTCTATCTGTCATCCGGATTAACACCAATCTTTTGCCCTGTAGACTCATTACTGAAATCCACTTATAAGCAAGCATTCAATTTAACACTAGTTTCTGGCGATATCTTCTCCGCAGTATTCTTGAAGCCATTGAAAAATTGTAACGTTTCTGCTCTTTATTTCCATACTAAAACACCGTGAAACAATTTCAGATTCTTTGAACGGGTGCGTGTTTACACGATTTATATCCAAAATGAAATTTTAAAATCTTTTTAGCATATTGCCCAATCATTCACTACTATTAGTCAAATACTCTTCGTGTCCCTTGGAACTTTTGCGCATGTTTCGATGTAATTTTTTAATGTCTGTTTCTGATTTAGGCGTAAAAGTGGTAGTTTCAGACCCGAAACGAATGCTGCAAAACACTTCTTTCGATGCTCTAATAAGTCTTCCAAGCCATTGCTCTATACTTTGAAATAATTTTAAACAAAAAAATAAGGAGTTTTATTACTTATAATCTAGCAGTATCACAAGTGTAATAAGCTAACTGTATTAAAAGCCAACTGTGTGGGTAGCATCCGTGGTTAAACAGCATTCTAGAAATGGAAGCCAAATGTCCTTTAAATCATACTCAACCATTTTAAATGATAATATGTTTGATGATTAGTCCCTGTTTATGCATAAAAACAGTGTTATCTTGTCTGCAACGCATTTGGTCGTCTGCAGTATATTTGATTGTTGGCATTTTTCAGAGGGGAACGTAGTGCTCATGACACTTCCGAATATGAAGGGAAAGAAGAAGAAAAGTATCCTCAAGTCAAAAACCTAACCTGAATGCTTACAAGAGACTGAACCCCGCTAAAAGTACAATGAAGTGGTATTAAATCGGATGTCTAATTAAGTCAAGCTGATCTAAACTCACATCGCATAGATCCGGAATACATATTGCAAGGAAACCAAACTTATGATCCTACAGTTCCTTTAATCCATCCTCGTAGACCAGTATATTGTCTCAACCCCGAAAAGATGAAATGTAAATTTGAGCCCAGGGAAATTTGAACTTGAAGCGTAGATCCATGTAACAAATACAAAGGCATTTTGTCCGATGGTTTAACGACTCAACCAATTCGCTGCTATTTGTACACGATCAACATTAAACAAAAAAAGCAGCAACTTATATGTTTGCCATTAAAGAATTGTTATATTTCGGTACGCCAAAATATAAGTCACTACAGGGAGCAACATATATATATATATATATAT
>NC_068993.1:41641922-41644762 GCF_001194135.2 Octopus bimaculoides | reverse complement strand
GAATAACACATTTCAACCTTCTATCTATGTATCCTGATATATATATATATATATATATATATATATATATATATGGAGGGTGCGTGTTGATGGGTGTGCATTTGTAGGTAGTTATATGTATAAAAGTATCGAATTGAAGTAATTTTCATTGTAGTTTCTGCAGTCCTCCTCAGTTCCACGTGCACTGTTCACAACGCACACTTCTTGTTCGGTCGGAAAGGTGTCCGTTTCTTCACTTATAATTACTTCCTTTTCTCACATAAATATGGATTCCAGACTTTGGCACAAGGCCAGCAGTTTAGAAGGAGGTGGCGAAGTCGATTACAAGTCGATTACCTCGTTAGGAATGTTGTGGTAATCCCAAATCTTTGCGCTCTGAGATCAAAACCTATGAAGATCGACTTTTCCATTCAGCCATTCGTGGTGGATACAAAAAAATACCAATTGATGGTGGTAGATTAGTGGCATAGTAAGAACGTCGGACGGGATACTTTGCAGTATATGATCGGGTTGCCTGCGTTTTGTGTCAGATTCCGCCTGGGTATATAAAACGTTAAAAGACACAGTCGCACCCTCGCCGATCCGCAGGGTTAGCATGATGAATAAAGGGAAATTCTTGAAATATAGGTCAGCACCAAATAAATAGCACGGTGCGAAATGATAGAGGGTCTCCTCTAGCTGAAGAGACATTTGTTCTAATAAAGGAATATTAAATTTTTAATGAACAGATGGTAAACCCACTGATCAAGATCCGTTTAATATTACTATCCTAACGAAATAAATTTAAGCATAAAACCTTCTCTGAAATACTAGGTAGTCATTTGGTGATTAATTCTGAACTATAAAACAATAGAGGAATTACATCCTCAGCTATATTTCTTTTCAATTGATTCAGCATTCTTATTTTGTGCCGAACACAAATTAATGATTTATTTTTCAGAGTTGACTGTATTTATCTTTTTGAAATTTGTGAGTTCCAAGTTAAATTACACTATCTAAGGTTTCGTTTCATTAATTAACATAGATGATTAGTTGACTCGATTTTGGTAATTCTTTTTGTTGGTCCATAAAATTTATTTTGTCAACTAGTCGCCCATGAAGATTATTATAACCCAACAAATTGAGGTCTCGGTCTTTGCCATTAAATTCAATAATATTTCTAGGAGGGATAAACTATTGGAGATACCTCATAGAAAAATGTTTTTATCGACAAATATTACGAAGCATCAAGGAAATAATAATTCAACAATTGACAACACTCATAATCTAATAAGCAAAGTAATAGCTGGAATATGTCAGATTCCTTTGATTAACGAGGTGTTATTTTTCTCTTTATCTGGTTGAATTTAAATATAATTTTCAAGAAAATTCCATTGTAAGAATGCTACTGTTTACACCATAAAATGTTAGAGTTGTCAAAAAGATGCAAGAAATACGAAAAGAAAATGAAATAACGCGAGAAGCGAATGAATATGCTAGAACCTTCTGTTTATTACTGACAAGAAGCGGTCATGTTAGATGGGGGGAAATATGTTTAAAACACAAGGAATGCAAAACGTTATCAAAGCTGTATACAGAACATGATGGCTTGCTATAAAACTTTGATCTGCCAACGATATTTTATAGGATAAGCAGAAAATGGTCTTAAAAAGATTTTATGATATCTAAAAGGGATACTAACATTCTAGTAAACAATTTATGGCTAAAGGAAAACTCATAGATAGAAGCCCTTGTGTTACGGCATTATCTCCGAATCAGCTTATTGATATTCGAAAAGATTAAAGAAAATTGGTTCATTCAATTCCTTTATGCTTGCATTATACATACATTCTATAAGCAAGCATCTAGCGAGAAGGAGAAAAGCAAACATACGATGAGGAGAAGAAAAGGGAAGAAGGAAGAAGAGTTTTGGGAAATGTGGTTTATGTCTATACTTGCGTGCATGCGTGCTTGTGTGTGTGTGTGTGTGTGTGTGTGTGTGTGTGTGTGTGTGTGTGTGTGTGTGTGTGTGTGTGTGTGTGTGTGTTGTAACCAAGTAATTCTATGCTATCAAAGAACTACAAGGGGTTTTTGACGTCTTGAAATCGAATTCTCTTAAACATTGCGTACTGGTCGGTAGCTTGGACTTGTTCTTAATTTATTGGTCAGTCAATACCACTCGTCGATTTATCAGGAAAGGATCTGAGGGACCATAACACAGGAACCTGTAGGATATCTGCTTTTATTCCTCACTTTAGTGGTAGCCACCCCATCCGATTGAAGTTTTAGGATACCCTTTTGTTTCAGTTACTAGACTGCGGCCATGCTTGAGTACCGCGCAATCGGCTGACTCGAAAAGAAAACAACAGACCCCCAATATTTGCTTTATCTCTGCTTCTTATTCTAAGGCTCTCTTTTGCCGAAGCGGTAAATTTTGGTGATTTAAACAAATCAACACTGATTTCCACGCGTTGTTAGGATATACACACACACTCACACAAACACACACATACACTATACATATAATATATTTATACATGCATGATACATACATATGTACACACACACACACACGCATGAAGACGTGCTGAAAAGTTCTTGGCTTTGGGTAAAAGAAAATACAGGAGGATGAGTTAATTATGATCTTATTCAACATATTCTCCTCCCAGATTCACACGCTTATTGCAGTGTCCTTCAGTTTTTCCAAGCCCTGTAAAATAATTCGGAAATTTGGGCCTCCGATCAGACCTTTTGCGATAACCTTAAAGCCAAGAACTTTCTAACCCAACACCCTCTCGTATATGCGTGTTTGTGTATACATACATACATACATACATACACATACATGCATATAATATATA
>NC_068993.1:41627753-41637753 GCF_001194135.2 Octopus bimaculoides | reverse complement strand
ATGAAAAAAAATATTTCGTAGTATTTGTTCTGGCTCTTTATATACGGAGTTCAACAGACAAATACCTACATATAAGCACACCCTAACTAGTTCAGACATCTCTAAAACAATAGAACAATAGAACCTTGTCACTTTCTAAGTAACCGGTTTGAATTTTACAAATGAATATATATGAAAATAAGCGAACATAAATTTAGTTCAAATATATTTCATATACATACCATCATAAATATACAGAAAAGTAGACAATGAGTACAGTGAAATTGCATTGGTGAATGGAAAATCAAACGCTTCGGATAGAGACTTTCTTCAGGGTAAAATCGACAGGATGAAATTAAAGAAAAACAGCAGTGTTTTACATCTTCTGTCAAGTGCAGCAATTATGTTGTAACTGAAGCCAAGGGCGGGGACGGAGCGGGGTTGAATGGTGAAGGAAACTCAGGATACCAAGTTTTCGGTTGAACTGGCTTTTTGAAAGTCATCTCAGGTTGATGAAAGATGTGTAACTGACGAGAGAAAGAGAAATAGTGAGAGTGAAAGAGAGAAAGACAAAGAGAGAAGAAAAAAAGAGAAAGAGAAACTGAAAACACGGCTGGAAAGAAAGAAAAAGAGAGAGATGAGAGAAGTAGTGATTGTTAACAATTTATTCTATCTTATTTGAGGTTCTGATGAAAGAGTGACAGGTCGGTAGCTTTTGAGATCAGAGAACCTGGAACATTGGAGAGTGTTTCCAAAGGGTTGAAAGAGAGCGAGAGAGAGAGACAAAAAGGAAGAGAGAGGGGAAGAGAGAAAAAGATAGAGAGAGAGAGAAAGCTAAAGAGAGAAAGTAAGAGAGAGAGTTACTTTGATGTGTTTAGTAATGAGTCAAAAGGCGAAACACATTTGTTGCCATGGATATAGTCAGCATAGACCTTGTGAAACTTAATGGTTGGGGAAACTGTAGGATTATTAAGGGTATCTTGCATTAATTACACGATAATCGGATGATACAGAGACGAATTAAAAGTTCTGTTTCAGCGGCAGAAAATAACTAAGTGTATACGGCATGGCTCTTTCCTTCTCCAAAATACAGGTAGTTGTGGATAGCATCTAAGGTAGGTATTTCGAAACGGCAAACGATTCGGTGTTTGCGTCAGTAACATGATTCTCTTGGCAATGCAAAATATGGTGTATGTGTATGTGTATGTGTATGTATACACACACACACACACACACACACACACACACACACACACACACACATGTCCGCATGCACTCATACATACACACTCACGCATATCTATAACATACGTTTTATTGTTATATTTAGGAAAGGAGGGCAGTCGAGGCGAATACGCACGCAATCGCTAACACCAATGTTGAAATTATGTGATGAAATTATGAGTTAACTCTTGCATCTCTAAATTTACACTTAACTCATCTATAGTTCTAAATTAGCATTTTACTAAATTCAGTTGTAATTTCTTTGCAAGCCCGGTGGGAAAATTACTCATCTATGAATTAATCTCGTAAAACGATTCGTTGAGTGACCTGGTGTTTGTATTATATTACATTATATTATATTATATTATATTATATTTTAATATATTTTATTACATCATATTATATCATATTACATTATATATGTATCTAGATGAGTATCTACGTGTTCGTTTTTATATATCTGTATGTAAGTCTGTGTGTACTTGTGAGTGTATTTGTATGCATTTTATAAGATTCTTATTCTCAAAACATTTACTAGCAGCAATTAATATGTATTTTTTGAAAAATTGTCATATGTAATATGGCATAAAAATATAAGTGCACAGGATATTCTATCAAAATGCATTTCTTAGAGGAGAATAAATATGGCTTTCTTTCTTGAGGGATGAAGGGTCGTGCGCAGACAATTTGTTTACGAATGTTTTATAGACATCATGTAGAGCTTGGAAGCTAAGTGATTTTCACTATCAGGAAGTTTGAATAATAAGCTATTTATACGGTTACCTAGTAAATATATTGAATTGGATGTAATCATTAAAGATGCAATGGACGACATTTATAAATATACCAGTCTTTTATTTGTTATCAAACCGGTGTCTGTATACAATGCGGAAATAAAAGTAAAGAGCTTATATACCTTATACACAGCATGAGTTTTATATAAGCAAATATCTGGCTGTCTTATATAGGCATGGCTCAGTGGTTAACAAGTTTGCTTCGCAACCACGTGGCATATTTAGTAAATGTCGTCTAAAATACAGCCAAGGAACAGCCAAAACTTTGTGGATAAAACTGGTTGACGGAAATTGCTTATATATGTATGAATGCGTATGTGTGGGTGTGTGTGTGTGTGTGTGTGTGTGTGTGTATACATATATATTTATTTATATATATACACATACATATCATTATATGCATATATATATTTATACATATATATATATATATATATATATGCATGTCTATTTATGCATACACGCACACGTCTATATATACATATCTATTCATACAGACATATATATATATATATATATATATATATTTATGTATATGTGTGAATGTAATTATGTATGTGTATGTGTGTGTATATATATGACATATATTTGTATGTGTGAGTAATCAAACATGTGTCTGTGCGCGCACGTGCACACCGCCTGTGTTTGTAAGTGATGATAGTTTGTTAGCATTTTCAGAATTTAATAGTCCGGCATAAAAAGATTGATAAAATATGTAGAAGTCTTTAAAATAATATAGGTGATCGAGTAGATTTCATCGGTGAAGACGGTGCTCCAGCATGGCTACCGTTCACGGACTGAAACTAAGTAAAACCAGAATCCTTGTCCGGTACCGGATCGCTTCCAAAATCTAATCAGTTCGTGCCAGTCACAAGTCCAAACATCCCTGAAAGCTTCATCCAAATCGATCCAGCGGTTCTTGAGAAATGACGCAAAATTGCCGATTATTTAATATGCTCCTTTTGCAATCATTTGATACCGAGTTCGATTCTACTGAGGAGCACCTTAGGCAAATGTAATTTTCTATAGCCTCTGTGACACTTTCTTTGGGAGGTGATCAATTGGATAGCGGAGACACTGCACAGAATCCCTGCAAGTGGACTGAACTTGTATTTCAAAACTTACAGGTATGTCAAGCACAGTATCGTATCACGCTGGTTTTATCGAAGGTGAACGTGGTTTGCTGCTGTTGTGATGCAATCTGAGACTTGATCATCCCTGGATGGCTCAAGTTGAATTTGGTGTATTTCTGTTCTCAGGCGATTAGAATTAATTTGTTTGATCTGCTGAATAACTGGTTCACGACTTAACACGTGTGTGTGTGTGTGTGTGTGTGCGTGTGTGTGTGTGTGTGTGTGTGTGTGTGTAAATGGCTTGCTCTGTATAGCACTGAAAACCCGTTCAAAGGTAATATTGGTCTGTCGGCGTAGTCTGCGCGGTGGCATCATTCGAAAGCTGCAACAATGCGAGAAAGTGCAACGTGGCTAGCAGCGCATAACAACGAGCCGTAGTCTGGGTGATAGTGATGGAGTGATATATCTACATCTATAGCTATATTTATATTTATATTTAATAGCTATATCAATATCTATATCTAAATACATACATATATACATACATACATACATATATATATATATATATATATATATATATATATATATATATATATATATATATATATATATATATATATATATATATATATATATATATATATACACCCAGACAAACATACATAAGTTTATGTGTGTGTGTGTGTGTGCAATCGTAATCGGTGTGTCTGCGTGTATGCGTACCTGAGTAGGGATGTACCTCCCGCTATGTCAAAAGAAAATGTATCAATTTGATGAAGAAATAAATAAAAATGGCTACGAAATGAAAGCTGTACTCGGTCATTATTGATTGGTAAAGACCCTTGAAGGCAGTGAAACCATTAATGATTAAACTAGTATGTATGGTTTGGCTTTAAAAAATACTAATCACAGTAGTAGGCGTAGTGTAATTAACTTATAATTAAAATACTATGCATAATCTGAAAAAAATGTATTTAAAAGACTTAATTACTCATCTCTATGTTATATATCACAGAAGAATAGCTTCACTTAAGCATAATTATCCAAAGAATGTAGGAAGCTAAAATGAAAATGTCTATACGTTGGCGGTTTTGATTTTCTCTCGCTCTAATATACTAAGTATAAGTAAATTATTTTCTTTTTTTTAACAGCTCCTATTTTATAAAGGATCTTCATTGCAAAAGCTTTTGAACACAAGATATTAAATATTCCTTTCCAGGCACAAGGCCTGAAATTTAGTGGGAAGAGACCAGTCGATTACAACAGCTCCAGTACTCAGCTGGTACTTATTTTATCAACCCCGGCGGCAATTTGAGCCCAGAACGTAAAGACGGACGAAATGCTGCAAAGCATCTCGCCCGGCGTGCTAACGATTCTGCCAGCTCCCAGCCTTACGTCAAGCTGTAATGTTGATTTCAAATTTTGGCACAAAGCCAGCAATTTCGTGGAAGATGGTAAGTCGGCAACATTGACCTTCAGAGTTCAACTTGTAGTTATTTTATCGATCTCGAAATGGCAAAGTGGCCCTCGATGGAATTTGAACTCAGGTCGACTTTGTCTTTCATCCTTTCAGGGTCGATAAAATTAGTACCAGTTGAACAATGTAATCGAGTCACCTCCTCCCACCAAAATTGCTGGTCTTGTCCCAAAATTTGAAACCAGTCCATGATAATATTAGTAACTTCATATTCTTATTTAGGTTAAACTGAGAGATGAATATGTTTGTGGCTATCAGCCTGTCTTTCCCTGAGTTCAAATAGTCTTTATATGTATTCTGTGAGATACCTTTAGGTCTCCCTTCCCTTTTTTGTCGATAATAAACATATCATCTGAGAGTTTTTAGAGATGTCACAACGATAGAGAATGCCACAGGAGGAAGTCAATCTGGGACAATCATGGGCAAACTTTTTTGGAGAATCAGAACGCGTGAGACATGAATTATCATATGGTGAACCGTATTACAAACAAAGCCCTTGGTAATTTCCCGTTATATGGGACATTCAGAAAATCTCGCGCACATCAATTTGCTTGTAACTCACCGAGAATATCTGGCAGATTCTTCATTTTAACATGCTAAGGAGCCGATGTTTGATATAACTTTTTCAAAGCTTGTTATATCTCCTATCTGCAAGTATTCTTACACAACCATCGGAGCGCAAAGCGCTCCTCACAGACACAAGTTCGTGAGATGGTTAATATGTAAACAGTCTTGAGTAGGAACCGCTAAAAGAAGTATGAATAAGCAATGCGCATGTGCACACTGGTTTTGTAAAACGAAAGAGAAGAATAAAAACGTAATGCTCATGTCAAAACAAAATGGCAGAGAAGAATAAAACCGCAATGGGAAACAAGCTATAAGATGGTCTGCATGCTATGCCTGACCCAACTATCACGCAGTTTTGCTGCAATTTTTTCTTTCTTTTTTTTCTTATTCTTTTCTCACAAATTCTAGATACTTAAATAAGGAGTACAGGTTATACAGGCTTCAACTTTTGGTGCAAGGCCAAGAAGATCATGGGTGGGGGTAAATCGATTACATCGATTCTATGCTCAACTAGTACTTATTGTATTTTATCGAACCCCGGAAGGATGAAAGTAAGATCGACTTCAACAGAATTTGAACTCAGAACGTAAACTCGGAAGGAATGCCGCTAATCATTTTTTCCGGTGTGGTAGCAATTCTGCCAGCTCGCCGCCCAAAGGAGTACAAAAGTATCAGTTTCAAATTCTAGCACAAGGCCAGCAAGTTCGAGGTTGGAGTTAGGCCGATTACATTGATCCAGAGCTGATCTGGTACCTATTTTATCGACTGCGAAAGGATTAAAGGCAAAGTCGACCTTGGCGCAATTTGAACTCATGATGTAAAGATGGACTAAATTCTGGTAAGCATTTTGGTCAGCGCAACAACGATTTTTGTCGGCTCGCCGCCTAAAAGAGTGCAGAAATATTGATTTCAAATTTTGGCAAAAGGCCAGCAAGTTCACGGGAGGGGCCAAATCGATTACATCGACTCCAGTACTCAACTGGTACTTATTTTATCGAACCGAAAGGATAATAGGTAAAGTCGATCTCGACCGAATTTAAACTCTGAACGTAAAGACGGACACCTTATGCTTCTGAAACTTTTCACTCTTGAACCTTTTCTTTTTCTAACATCTATTCAATGCAACCCGCCTGTTATTCAACCTTCACTGCTTTTTATGTCCATCAGTTCCAAGATATATCATAGACATTTTAAGAAATGCATAATCGCTGATGTTTCTATGGTCTTGAGGGGTTTCGGGTCTTTCAGCATCCGACACCCACTCGCCCATTTGAACCAGCCGGGTTTCATCAAATCCTAACATATATCGCAGTAGAAGCAAATTACCGATCTTATTTTATCCAACACCAATGTGTGACCTTTCCTACAGCTTCCATGGCGGAATTCATATCTCCCCTCTCCACGTTCAGTTACAACTTTGTACAATGAACGCCCCACAAAACCTCGGCAACGTACCTGCTAGCCATAATTTCTGCATTGCTCTATCAGCTCCTGGTATCTGTCAGACTTCCTCCCATGTGTTTCCTCCATATATTTTTCCTATGGGTCCCATAAGATCAGGGTTATTTGTTATCGGGTGCTGGATGGACAAAGGTATCGACTAACGGCAGCACAACGCGATTATAATAGAAGTGTAAGAAGATATAAGTATACGTTCGTTTTCTTTTCGTATTTGCATTCCGAAGTTTATTATTATCGTTGACGTTAAGGCGGCGAATTGGCAGAATCGATTGTACACCAGGAGGAATGCTTATCAGCATTTCGTCCGTCCTTACGTTCTGAGTTCAAATTCAGCCGAGGTCGACTTCACCTCCCATCCTTTCGGATTCGATAAAATCAATACCAGCTGAACACTGGGGTCGATGTAATCGACTCTTTCCCTTCCCCAATGTTGCTGCCCTTATGACAAAATCTGAAATTATTATTATTGTTGATGTCGTTATTGCTATTATTGTTGTTTTTGTGACTGTTGTAAACAAGAAATTTATCTTATTACATTTAATTCAGGGGGAATCAGTATTTTAAAGTTAATATTTAAATGATAGGTGGTGGCAAAGACTGAAGAACTGTACAGATACATCTATTTTTCACCGTCATAAGCGGGTGGTGCAGCTCATTTTAGGAAACACTTATAGCTTAAAGGCCCCCATGAAAGATGTGAATACTAATAAAATTTTGTTCTTTTGTTCTATTTACTTCTTTCATTCATAAGAATATGGCCATGCTGGGATACCGCCTTGAAGGATTTACTCGAACAAATTGATCTTTATCTTGGTACATAACTTAAATCTCATTTTTCGAATAGCTATGTTATCGCGGGAAGTGAACACACTAACATACATATACATGCATACATGGGATTGCAACTAGAAGGTTACCTTCCGAGGCACAAGTTCGGACAAGGTTTCTTATAGAAGACCAGCAGTCACCCATTTCACCAGACTCCCCCTCTCCATGCCATGGATGTTATTCAGGGGAGAGGCAAAGACCGATACAGCTAGGTACCTGTGACGTCGCAACTCCTTTCTACAGCTGAATGAACTGGCGCAACGTGAAATAAAGCGTCTTGCTCAATAACGCAACACACAGCTCGGTCCGGGAATCGAACTCGCTACTTCACGATTGCAAGTCCGACGCTCTACCCACTGAGTCATGCGCCTTAATTACATATGCACACATCCGTTCGCACACACACGCACACACACACACACACACACACTTCTGGGGAATCTTTACTATAGCGTCGTATATTATCGACTGCTATTTCCAGTAAATATTGGTGCATTGTTTTACCAATCTTATATATCCTATATATATATATATATATATATATATATATATATATATATATATATATGATGGATTTCCACTCAGTTTCTGTATACCAAATTCACAAAACAGGTATTGGTCGTTCCTAGGCTATAGAAGGATAGAAAGCACATTCCCAAGATGCCACACTCTGGTATCGAACGTGAAACTCGTGCTTGCAAAGCGGGTTTCTGAAAGACACAATCATGCTTGCACATTTATAAAAGTAAAACGTTGTGTAACTAGTAAAATAATACCTGTATTCTAATCAGATAAATTTTAAGATTTCTGAGTCATTAATACCATTAGCCTGTGGGCAGCTTAAATTTCCAATTGTTTTGACACTCCACCTGGTCGCATTAAAATGCTCTATTTCCTGCTGAAGGCAACACAGGATTAACAACCTCATCATTGCGCAACTAAAAGGAGCAGGATTTATCCGCTTAGCCATATCAACATCTCATTTACGTTTACTCCAAGATTAAGCAGTTCAGAGTGTATTTCTGCTTTTTTTATTCAGCGCACTTATTTTCGTTTAAAATACGAAGCATTAAAAAAAAAGGTCACCAGCGTGTCTTGAATGTTTTTTGTTGTTTTTCATTTGCAATAACTCGATTCTTTTATGTGATTACGTAAAAGTATGATGTATTATTAAGTCTGTCATCCGTTAAAGGTTTAAAATTATTTAACCTCAGTGTGAGTTTCGATTACTGCCATTCATCATAGATTTAAACAATTGTTTCAAAGGAAGTCAACTGTAAAGATCAACCCACAGAAGAGAACCGGTGAAGAACAAGTGATTAGAATGAAAGAATTGTTCTGCAATTGAGCAAAGCTAATATAGCCATCACCCTTTTATTATAGTTAAAGACAGAAAGCCTAAAGAACGTAAAACGAAGGTTAATAAATCTTTAAATTCGGACATTTTATACATTGTGATTGGAAGATCTTGGCGTAAAATTACCTGAACACTTTTCAAATACTTAATCAATTCAATGCAGCGTAAACGACAGATAGCCTTTGAATGGAAGAATTACCCTGTGGCATTCATTGTTAAATTGGAACTTAATTTACATTTACTGTCTTTTCCAATTTTTATTTCAATTCTAAAGGGTAGTTTCCAAAAGGAAGGAAAAAAAAAAAGAAAAGAAAGACGCACATATTTGGCACGTTGATTTTTATCATTCATTTATTATTATCATCTAGCATGTTTTCACTAAAAGGGATTCTCGATATCCTTCATTTTTCTCTGTTTCTTCCCATTTTATTTAAAGACGATTGGAATAATATGAAGTATAGAGATAATGCTGTGAGTTAACAGAATCGCAGAGATCGCTAGTGCTATCACACAAATTATATCACAGTATTTATTAACAGATCCTTCGTAAGGCCATGGTTCAAATCCCACCAAAGGCATCTTTGATTTTTCTTCATTCCAAGATCCATAAACCAAACACAATTCAAAAACTCAGGTTGATATAATCGTCTGTAACCTCTTTTAAAAAGTATGGCTTGCGTCTATTCATCAAATCAATATTTATTATGAAACTTGATAAGTATGGCAAGTTTTCGACGTAGTTTTAGATATATCGAAGAAATCTTCATCATTGAAAGCTATTATATTATAAATGCCTTTTCTTTTCCAGTTCACACAGAATAAACCAAAACAACAACAACAACATCAACAATAAAAACAACAACAACAACAGCAACAATAATAATAATAATAATAATAATAATAATAATAATAATAATAATAATGTCTTCATCCATAAAATGTTTTCTTGATAGAAATTTACTGTTGGCATAACAACAAATATATTGCGGAACATTTCTCGTATCGAAAATAGGCTTCAGTGTTATGCTCAATGAATTCGAAATTCCTACTGTGAAGTAAAATCACAAATATTGCCATAACCATCTCCCTTGTTAGATATTACCTCAGTTTTTCTTCTCTCTTCGTCTGCTTACTAACCTACATATATATATATATATATATATATATACATACACTTATATACATATGTACCTACACACGCACATACATATAACATAAGTGTGTGTCTGTATATATA
>NC_068993.1:41620878-41626538 GCF_001194135.2 Octopus bimaculoides | reverse complement strand
TATATGTGTGTGTGTGTGTGTGTGTGTGTATACATATACATATGTACAATCAATGTTTGTAGAACACTGATGAAGTGAGGTGCAACATTACATAATGTTTTTGCCACTATTATGTAATCACTACGGCATTTCGGTGAACCAAACTTAGTTTCTCTCAGGACTTATATCTATTATTCGGCGAGTATTCTGTACATTTTCAGCATATTTCAAGATTGATGTCTTGCGTCGTAGTGAACTGGATACTGCTGTGGAGTTTAGAACCCGCTACCAAATTTGATTATTGATTGGTGTCCCATTTCACAATTCCCTTTTTGATATGCGTGCGTATACATACATACATACATATATACATACATATATATATATATATATATATATATATATATATGTTACAGTTTATCAATCTTTTATAGTAATTTCCTTTCCGTTTCAGGCTGCAGCGATCGTCAAGCCAGAACTAAAATTGCCTGATGATAGGCGTATTTTTTAGTACCCACCGATATGGGTTTGTACTTTTCTTTTTGCTACTTGGTGCTGTTGGTTGATCTCTGATCTACCTTTGCTCACTTTGTTGGTATTAGAGCATAGTAAGTGACTGAGTATTGTATTGGTTAGTTTCTAAATTTGTTATATAATGTCGTGTTATGTTAGTGAAGTCAGATGCAAAAATTTTTTTCGAATTTTCACCACTTTATAAGTTAGATGTAGTTTGTTTTTATGCTTTACGTGTTTCTATTTTTGTTTTTATTATTATAAACTTATTTGTCGAAAACCATTATATGTTACTTGCGTTTTTTTTTTTAGATTTACTTCCTTTTATGAGAATGATTATGTTGTTTTGTGGAGCACATTTCCTGCTTTCTAATTACACTAGGTTTTACTTGTTGAGTGACTATGTATAGAATGGTTTGTTTTTTATGGTTCATTGGTTATACATCCTGTTCTTGTTTTTATGGTCTGGTGGTTTTGATGTTTCGTAATGTGTGTTGTTTTTTTATTTCTATAAATATATATGAGCGTGTGAGTAGAGTTTTGTGTACGTAGTTTCAATTGGTTGATTGAGGTTGTATCCTCTAAGTGCTTGCGTATATATATGTGTTTTTATGTAGTTTGTCGTTATAAAAAATATAATGGCTCTATTTTTCTATTAGCATTGGTATGCTTACTTTCCACTGCCTGTACCGATGCTGCAATCGTGTCTACCTTGTTTGTTGGAGGAACTTTGAAGGCTAAATATACAAAATACACGCTCTTATTCCAGAATATTAACTGACGAAACTCAACGTCCCCATCTAAGTAAATCTGGGATTTCAAGGAGAGTAACATAAACGTAAGCATAAATAGGAAGTAATAAACTGTGTTCTTCCTTATATAAATGGTTCTTGAAGATATTCTCTATGCATCGCAGACAAAAATATAATTCAATAATACAATGTGCACACTAGCTAAACAAGTAGAATGAGATTTTATCATATTGCCGACACTAGAACAGAAAAATGGTCCAGTCGAAAACAGGAAAAGCCTCTAATCTCGCGTGTGATAGGCTGTGGAATCATGGGTTGTGAATACTATAAGGTAGCAGAACTAAAGTCTTCACTTGTAAAACTGCACATGTGCGCATATTTACATACAAAAACATACAGGAATCAAACCTCGACCAATTAATTCAAGCAAAAAACAGCGCACAAATACTGCACACAGATACATATAAGTATAAATATACGTTTAAATGTATATATTAAATCCGCATTTCTAAATAAAGGCAAAGCACAAGCCTTTTTTATATACAAAGTCAATTAACAACTGAAACATAGTATAATACGGAAAAGGAAGTAAGTTCAATAACACAGAATAATCATTATTGAAAGAAATGCAGATTTCTAAAGCAGGAAATACTCTCAACATCAATGTCCGAAGAAAAAATCCTCTAAGAAGAAATAATAGAATCGATGGCAATCTTTAAAACATGTAAACAAAAGCAACAACAGCATTTAAAAATTCAAAATATATTCAAATAATAATAAGATGAAAAGTTACAAGATGACACTAAATAAAATACGATAAAACAAAATTTCAAAACATTATGAAAGACACACCAAAGTCGAAGCAGCAAAATTAAGATGCATAAACAGAAAAAAAAAAACAAAACAAACTCACAGCCATAGATTTAAAACAACAAATATAATTGATAATGGTTTCAAATTTTGGCACAAGGCAAACAGTTTCGGTGAAGGGGATAAGTGGACTATATCGACCCCCAGCGGTAAATTATTACTTATTTTATTGACCTCAGAACGATGAAAGTCAAATTCGACCTCACCGGAATTTGAACTCAGAACGTAAGGATGGACGAAATGCTGCTAGGCATATTGCTCGACGTACTAACTATTCTGCCAGCTCGCCGCCTCAATTATACTTAATAATAGCAGTTGTCACATGACAATTGGTGTGGCATGAAATTCTAACCGATACAATGGAACTTACTGAAATATATATATATATTTCCATGATGATGGTGGAAGTCATGGTGGTGGTAGAGGTGGTGGTGGTGATGGTGGTGTTTCACTTGAAGAAACGACATTAATTGTCAAAGGTATACCAGACATTGCGATTGGTCCTCAGCTAAGATATTACATATTTTGGAATACATTGTTGTATGTGTTTCTCTATTATAAAAATGATTGATTGTAATTTGGCGACTATTTTTAGCATGATTGATTTAGCGAGTAGAGGCTCCTCTGGTAAGTCATTCAAGCTTAATAATTTGTTTCTTTTTGTTTTTTATCGCCTTAGTCAGAAGTAATGATCTGTGCTGAAGGTCTTCGCAGTTCTTTCTGATTGGGGAAATTGACGGGTTTTACCTTTTTAAATAGTTGCAAGAAGGCTGCTGCAGCGAAAATTATGTATAAGGCGGGGATCTCAAAATGTCAACGTTATAAAAAGAAGGGGTTTGACATAGCGATTTGTGTTAACCAATGTGGATAGATATAATAGGAGTAACGAAATGAAAGACGGTGCCTAAAATGCTTGGTTGAAAGCTTTACAAAACCAGCCTCTGAAGACCAGAAGCCATATTAGTATCGAGATGAAACGCCAATTTTTTTGATAGCAGATGAAGTATAATACTGTCAAAGTTTATACGAATCGGTCGAGTAGCCTTCCCTTGTATACTGTCTAGGATGGTTCTGTAGGAAGCAGGAAAATTCTGTGACATATAGCATCAACATTCCATTGTAAGTCTTATCAGAACTTTCTAGCAGGTTAGTACTTGTTGGGGCTGAAGAGGAAGACTTGATTTTGTGATGCATTTATATCTTTTTTAAGGACGTACGCTTGCTGGAAGTAATCCTCAAGATCGGTTAAGCCTAGTATTTGTATTTTATTGAGGATTCTATAGCTGTATGGTTTATGCTTCTGAAAGGGTGATATGTCGTTTACTTATATGTGTAGTTAGAGTGTCTTCGTCTTGATGAAAGAGACAAAATTAGCATGAATACATGGGAGAATGTTTTCAATGTCTCTGTTTACGAACTCAGGCTTGAGGTGTCTAAGATGAAATTTGGGTGACGAAATTTAGATAAAAACGAAGAGTGAGTATCCTCTACGAAAAAGTAGATGTAGCTGAAAGTGAGGGCAAGTAGGTCATTAAAATAAAAGATGAAAAAAGTGTTGGAACAAAACGTGTGGCACGCTAGAGCTGGTACAATGTAAGTCAGAGGGATACACACTCCGTAATAAAGTGATCTGACAGAAAGTTATAGATTCAAGAGACAACAGTCGAATTAACACCATTTGCGGGAAATCTTTACCACATTGCGTCCCAGACATTGTTGAAAGCTTTGCTGATATCTGGGGAATAACACTGTTTATGCTAAATTACTCGAGGTTAGTACTTGTTGAATAAAGCTTAAACCTACATCAGATTGACAGTGTAACTCATGCGACACGCATCATTGCACACTATCTTTTATACAGTAAACTTGTAAACAATTTTCTCAGCACGAAAGAGCTACACATGAAATACAATTATGAAAGATATACACTTATAATTTAGGCTTGCAGGAAAAAGGCAGTAAATACCAGCACCAACAGATTTCTTTTTATGAGATTGATGAGATTGAGACATTTACAGTTCAGTTCAAACATCTATAAGTAGAAGTCGGTTAGGAAAAGTTGACTGAGAAGAGAATTCCACAGAACTGATGAAAAATGGCTGGTATTCGGAATAATGGCTATTACAGGTGCCCGAGAGCCAAAACACAACAGTGTACCTTAGTAGTTATCACAACTCACAAACTTCAGGCTGAATATGTGTTTTCTCCTCTCTATGTATGTGGACCAGCAGCAGCTACGCAATTGCTCCAACAGTATCTAGAAATATAATGGAAGCTCTCAATAAATGTTCTTTCTACGTGCTTCAGTCCCTTTCTCGAGCCTTTAAGCTAGAAGCTTGCACATCCAACTGATTATTCACCCAAGAACACCTGAAAACGTCACAACGGTCAAGATGATGTCGTAAGAATATGCAACATATTCAATACCCTCCACAATGACATGAAGTTTGCAAATAGAACATTTAATAACTGACAATCATCTCGAAATATTTAACGCATTCTTTTTCGGAGGTTGAACTAAAGACAAGTTTACGAGGAGTCAGCAAGGGAGAGCATCGTTATGATTCAGAGTCCACAACATCACAGAGCCGAGCCGGAAATACTCTGTAACAATGAAAGAACTCGTTCATCGCAAGGCCGAATGCAATGAAATCGAATAGGCTAGATCTCGACATAACATTTTCGCACTAATGTCATCTGTTTGAGGTTATAAACAATCACTAGGTTCTTTACACGTCGTGGAATAAAGGCAAATGGTATAAATTCCGCTCCTACAAATATACACACAAACACACACACATACATACGGACGCGCGAACATATGCACACTTGCTGCATTAGCTTTGCTCATGAATGAGTATTTATATATTATTTATAGGATTTCATAGATTTTTCACACAAAACTTGGTCCATGCAGTCGTAACTTCATAAGTTTATATACATACATGTTTTCTATGAATTATGTAATGTGAGCATGAGCTATGCATATAAATCTGTGTAGTTGGGGAATCCAGCAAAAGGTCATTGGAGTATATACCTTTAATGTATAATACATATGTAAAGTATAATGTGCATATAATTGTATCCAAAAACTTATCCAGGTTAGAGGGATGGCTGAGTGGTAGATCGTTTTTGTACACGCACAGAAAGAAGGTTTACGCCATGATATTTAAAACATTTCGTTGATGTTATACTGAATCTTTTCGTGATACAGATGTCACATTTTTCTGCATCACATATTTGCTGGTCTTAGCTAGGAGTTGTTCACGTTCCTCCATTTAAGCATCCATTCCATATTTGATAAAGTTGTTGCGTGTATTTTGGTTTTGTGTCTGAACGAATCCAATATACGGAAAAATTAAAGATAATAACATCAACATTAGTTATCATGTTAACCCACAAATAAAGAATATTTATCCACCAATGCAATGTTGATCACCATTCTCACTGCTCTATATTAGCGTGTATCTTTGATGTGTGTGTGTATACATATATACAAACATACATACATACATATATATATATATATGTGTATATATATATATA
>NC_068993.1:41619631-41620467 GCF_001194135.2 Octopus bimaculoides | reverse complement strand
CGTGTGTAACTATATACAAACATATATGTATGTATGTATGTTAATGCTTTATTGTTCGAAAACAAAACTTTGTGAGTGACTGCTCAGCAGCATACACTTAATTGAAAAGTGCTTCAAATTCAACATGTGTATACGTGAATCCAACATTATAAATCCTTACTTTAGGATTTAGTGCAACCAGCCAGTAGATGCTGAATATCGCTTTAAAGTATTAAACTGTGCTTCAGCTTATACGCTGGTCACATGACTCATACCATCGAGTTCCATTATCGTATCGCATTTCATGCAAGATCATTTATTGCAGCCTTAAAATATATGCTGTGCAACTGGGGCATAGCGTGACAGGTAGATATTAAATGATTGTTTTTAGATGTTGTCTTTCTGTTTTTTTTTTTCATCGTTTTCCATTATCTTTCTTCACTTCTATGTGATGCTACTGCTCTCTCCAATATCTCATATTTCCAGTTCGTATTTTTTTCTTCCATATCTTTTATATGTTATACTTGTTTCAATCATTGGAGTGCGGCCATGCTAGGGCACCACCTTGAAGAGTCTTAGTCGAACAAATCGATCCCAGTACTTATACTTTAATAGTCAGGAACATGTTATATATCGCAGCTTTTTGCTGAACCGCTAGACTGCGGCCACGTTTACAAACCAACATCGGTTGACAAATAGACCATGTATATAAATACGTATGTCTATCTACCTATCTATCTATCTATCTATCTATCTATCTATCTATCTATCTATCTATCTATCTATCTATCTATCTATCTATCTATCTTTCTATCTATCTATCTATCTATCTGTCTGTCTGGGTGTCTGTCTATCTC
>NC_068993.1:41616334-41618627 GCF_001194135.2 Octopus bimaculoides | reverse complement strand
TATATATCACTGTTTAACTCTCGTTAAGGTATAGATATCTATTTACAGAAGTGTTAGGTTCTAGCGTTATTCGCTCACTGTCTCAACACAAGTGTCAAATGGCAAGTCAAAGTAAACATGTCTAGTTTCTGATTTTATTGGGTGTAAACATCTCCATAAAATTGGAAGAAAATTAACATTTGTCTTCTGACAATTTCAGAATGGTATGTTAGTAGTTATTTCGCTGAAACAAGGAGGAAGGAAATAATTATAATTATAACATAATAAATGTGTGCTTATTATAAGCTAGCAATGTTGCATATACAAATCAAAACTAAATAAACACAACGAAGCCAACCAGAAATTTTGTCTGCTTTCGCTGATACGAATCAATGTTCTGCCCTTCGTAGAGTTTTATAACTTGTCATTTCATTTACACTGCCAATACTTGATATTAACATATGTAGAGGTTTTCTAATAATATCTATTCGGAAAACAGTGTACAGTTTTGTGGAGATGCAAGGCGGTAAATGGAATAATAATAATAATGATAATAATAATAATAATAATAATAATAATAATAATAATAATAATAATAATAATAATAATAATAATAATAATAATAATAATAATAATAATAATAATAATAATAATAATAAAATAAGAATAAGAAGAAGAAGAAGAGGAGGAGGAGGGGGAGGTTGAGGTAGAGGTAGAGGAAGAGGGAGAATGAGCAAAGTGGTGCTGCAAGTGAACGTTGACGCTCAACTTCGACATTTGTGACCGTCCATCGCTATACACATTTTTCTTTCAAAAGAAATTCTTGCCTTTCGTTGTATAGATTCATTTAGAAAACCACCATCTGTTCTTTCCTTTCAACTCAGAACTGACACTGACAACAGAAATCTAGAAGGAAATAGTAAGCTATGGCTGCCGACATTTCATACAATTCAACGTAACCTTGTTGATTCCAACAGCTTGTTTACATATCGAATAGATTTTTTTTTCTTTCTTCTTTTTTCTTTTCTTTTAATGAAATATCTGAGATTTACCATCGCTGAACATCAATTATACAGCTGCTCGTATGCAACTGGCATGGAAAATACCGCCACTGAACGTGAGAAAAAGATCTAGACTAATTAAATGATGCAAATAGCTCTTTTGATGAAGATAACTGTTCCCCTTTCAGACAGTTAGATCAATCGAATTTGACTCGTAAAAATTTATAATTAAATATAGTAACAAAGGTGTTTATGCCATCAAATGATGGGTCCGCCTTCGATTACAATTTTTTTTTATTTAAAAAAGGCTGTTTTATCTTATTAAGTTTTGGGACAAATATATTCTAGTCTTTTATATTATTTATTATTTTCTTTTGTAAAACTTTATTGTCTTTTGATTTCTTTGTTTATTATGATAATTATAATGGCGAAAAAGAATTATCAGCAATTTGGCGAATGCTGTTTAGTGCTCTATCAAGAAACTTAAGCTTTGTTCGAGCCTCAACCGGAGCAAATACACAGAAAAAATGCGTGAGATAGAGAAGCAATGCTATGTATAATTCTAGTATATTTTATATAATAACGCAAGAAAAGAAAATTATTACTAACAATTGCAGGATGAAACCTTTACAATATATATATATATATATATATATATATATATATATATGTGTGTGTGTGTGTGTGTGTGTGTGTGTGAGAGAGAGAGAGAGAGAGAGAGAGAGAGAGAGAGAGAGAGAGAAGATACTGAAATAAATATTGTAAAACTCAAAGAATATACATATATACATTCATACACACTCGCACACGCACCCAAATGTGCCCATACATAGACACGCACGCACATATATATGATATATATGTATGTATGGAGTGGCTATGTAGTAAATAGCTTGCTTACCTACCACATGGTTCCGGGTTTAGTCCCGCTGCGTAGCACCTTGGGCAAGTGTCTTCTACTATATCCTCGAGCCGATTAAAGCTTTGTGAGAAGTTTTGGTGAATGGAAACTGAAAGAAGCCCGTCGTATATATATATCTGACAGACTGTAACAGTCTGTCAGATACCGGCCATGATGAAATACCAAAAGGTATTGGAAATACGTATTCGCCTTTATATATTTAATCTTTTATATTAAACACTCAATATTTCATATATTCAATAAGACATTCAATACTTCATTTCATTGTACCATCCATTTTTATATTATATATTATATATTCCATATTCTATATCCCACATTAATTTTACAAGAATATAAATAAAACATAAAAAACAGACAGAGTTGGAACGCTTTTAATAAAATAATATAT
>NC_068993.1:41614329-41616192 GCF_001194135.2 Octopus bimaculoides | reverse complement strand
TATATATATATATATATATATATGTGTGTGTATATGTATATGTTTGTGTGTCTGTGTTTTTCTCCACACCATCGCTTGACAATTGATGCTGGTGTGTTTACGTACCTGTAACCTAGCAGTTCGGCAAAAGAGACCGATTAGAATAAGTACTACACTTACAAAGTATAAGTCCTGAGATCGATTTGTCCGACTAAAGGCGGTGCTCCAGCATGGCCTTAGTCAAATGACTGAAACAAATAAAAAAGTAAAAGAGTATATATGTGTCTGTATACACACACACACACGCACACACACACACAAACACCGATACATACATATATATACATTTATACACAATATATATATATATATATATATATATATATATGCGTATATTTATTCATTTATGTGAGTGTGTGTGCGTGTATGTGTGTCTGTGTGTGTAGGCATGTATGTAACTATGTATGTATTCATGTTGTCTTCTCCTCTTACTTTTTTAATCGCTTCAGTCAATACAGTGCGGCTATGTTGGAGTAACGTTTTAGAGAGTTAGTCAAGCAAATCGAACAGCCCTTGCAACCAGCTTTCATGTGCAGGTTTTGGCAATCGAAACCTCCGCATACCGGGCGCCAGGATGTTTCAGGGATCATCAGGTGAGAACGAACAACGTTTCAGGATCTTAATCTCGAAAGATCTGCAGTACACCAGTCCCACTCATTAATGTGAGACACTCGACTGTCTTCTGTTCGATCTTAATTATGATAATGGAAATTGCAAACACGAATTGAACTTCTAGTTGTTAATCGGTCAATAACATGCAAATGAAAATGTAATCCATAAACGCCTTTACAACTTGCCCGTTGACATCTTAAATTGTTAAGATTGTGAATATGATTCTATCTTTGACAATGAATCAACCAGGCACAGGAATAAATGTGTTTAACAAATAAAACGAACCACAAAAATGATATATCTACTTATATATATTTCAGTAACTTTGAGAATCAATGCCAACTTTAGAGATGGGTTAAGCTATTATTAATCTAAAGAAAATGATCGGAAAATTGTCTCGAGTTAGACAGATATAAACACCAGTTTGCTGCTATTTAACTAGAAACTTTTACTGCATTATTAACTCTCGAAAGTTATCATTAAACATTGACTTTAAAATTAACGGTGTATTACTTTACTACAACCCCATGTTGAAGAGAACAATTTTTATTCAAGTTAGAAGTAGCCAGAATTTCAGGAAAAAAAAAAAAAAAAGATTTCTTTTTCTCTTTTATATCTTAGCAAGAGAATTATCTACATTAATCTCTCCATTAAAATTTTTATTGAAAACATGTATTTTCTTCTTTACTTATTATATTTTATTCTTTTCTTCTTTTTGAAGTATAGCACTTAGGTATGATTTTCATACAAGTTTTAAAGAAATCGTATCAAAAGCACTGATACTTTACAATATCAAACTACAACAAACGTGTTCTCTTTCTCTTCTCGGTTTTATTTTATAAGCTGTATGTCCATCTCAACCTCATAGATTTAACCTTATGCAGACTTAACCACAAGCTTTTCATATTCGATCAGAAGCATGTTATATAAGAGTGCTTCAATGAGAATGTACACAGGCACACACGCATACACACACACACACACACACACACACACACACACACATGCACGTAAATGAATATATATGCATGCGCATGTGAATACGTATGTATATGCACGAATAGTATATGTGTGTACATATATATACTTCACACCTATGCACATACAGAGAGACACACATATAAGGAATATATGTTTATACTGCATATATGTGTGTATATATATATGTATATATATATATGTATGCATATATATGTATATATGTTTATATAT
>NC_068993.1:41607411-41611241 GCF_001194135.2 Octopus bimaculoides | reverse complement strand
GCATATCTTGGAAATCCGCCGGCTCAATGGTTTCCCTTCATGGCAGAATTAATAGTCAAGACTATTTAAGCATTTTATCTGATCATCCTCTGGTTGCGGAATTGTTTCCGGGTGGAAACGCAATCTTTCAGGATGATAATGCACCAATTCACACAGTTAAAGTTGTTACTGAATGGCAAGAAGAACATTCTAGTGAAGTTGAACATCTTATCTGGCCACCACAGGCCCCAGATCTCAATATCATCGAACATTTATGGTGCAGTTTAGAAAAACAAGTAAAGAATCGATATCTTCCAGCAATATCACTACAAGACGTGGAGACTGTTTTAGTTGAAGAATAGTCACAAATTCCTTTAGAAACAATTCAAACTTTGTACGAGTACATACTTCGTGGAATTCAAGCTGTAATTACTGCCAAAAGCGTTCCTACCCCATATTCAAATAAATTTGTTTGAAATTTTAAGGTGTTTCCATTATTTTATCCAACCCCTGTGTGTATGTATGGATGTATGTATTTATGTATGGATGTAATGCATGTATGTATGTATGTATGTATGTATGCATGTATATATATATATATATATATATATATATATAGTTTTAGGGAAAATAACCAATTTTCAAGAACTCATCGATGAAAATCCACTATCACATATAGAAAAATTAATAATTAAAAGCAAGTCGAATATCAAAGTAAAAAGGATTGACAATCCAGGAGAAATACTCTATACGTTCTCTGTATATGAAAATACACTAGTTTAACAGATATGTCTTGTGAAATATTTAGTAATCGGGCTATTCTGAATTCATCAAGCTGTCACCAGACAAATTTGTTAAACCGTGGTATGGTTGCCAAGGGAAGTTGGTATATGGGTACGAAATGATATAGAAAATACACATAGATAATGGATTTTAGACATTCATTTTTATTAAGCCATATATATATTTCCGATAAATCTTGGGGTGGTCTATTTTCATAATCGACTGAAGTCCGACACCGTCATCTTCCCAATAGCTACAATAAACTGACGGCCAACCGAAAAGAATTTAACCAAATTTGTACTGTCATCTATTTTAAGCAACTATCTGACCAGTGATAGACAAGCAACAGGGAAGGGAAACAGTGATAGCAGTACGTATCAGAGAATTGTGAGGCCGACCATGAAAAAAATTGAAATCTGATATCTTCCTAAATTGTTGAGGTTTTTAGCTGACAACAGGGAACGTTTTATAGAAAATTACTACTAAGTTTTGAAACATCAGAAGTGGGGAAGTATTTATATGTTATAACGAAAAAACATTGAATAAAAACTTGTTGAGTTATCTAAATGGAAAGAACGATTCGCTATTCACTATATATGAAGATAATCGGCTTCCAATAAACAATACAGATAAACAGAATTCATAGAGAAACCATAATATAATCTAAGATAGTAACAGAAGGAAAACTAAAAAGAGGGCGAGATTAATACATTAAATAAAGAATAATTTGAAAATTTTAAATAATTTATAGTGATGAAATTGTAAATATAATTAGGAAAAATATTCGAAGTAATTAAATATGCTGTTAACACTAAAGTATTCTTTGATACCTACCGCAAATGCTGCTTCTCTTCCCAGTTGCTTGTATATTACTGGTTAGATACTTACTTAAAATAGAATACCTAGTTTTCTTGTCGCTCGGTGTGGGACTGTTCAGTGTTTTTTTTTTTTAGTTGATCGAATATCGATGAATTAATTAATACGATTGACCTATCGAATCTGACTGCTCTAACATGTATCAGAAATATATGTGAGCCTTAATGAAAATAAATATATAAGATCCATTATCTATGGGTATATTTTTCATATACGTATCTATCTATCTATCTATCTATCTATCTATCTATCTATCTATCTATCTATCTATCTATCGACTATCTAAATACAAACACTATTAATACAAATATAAATGCTGGTGTTCATAATAGTAGCAACGATCGTGCTAAAGTAAACAATATAGAAATTAAGATAGGTGATAGCAATGAAAAAACGGATAAGTTAATAGTTAGGATTCCCAGCCTTTTAAATAAGTATAACGAGAGCAATTCAGAAGACATAGTATACAAGCGGAGCACATCTGGTAAGGAAATTAGGAATGCTACTAAAAATAAAACCTGTAATTGTACCAAACAAGATCGATATCCATTAAGAAATTTTTGTAGAGAAAAAGGTGTTATATACGGGCGTAAGGTAACATAGGAGGGAAAGGATTACTACCATATAGGTTCTACTGAAAATTTTATAAAATGAAGGATCGCGAACAATGAAAACACCTTTAGGAATATGAGAAAAGAAGCAAGCACTAGTCTTAGTAAACTAATGTGGGCGATTAAGGATAAGAACTAGGGAATATACACGTAGATAGGAAATAAATGGCCGGGGAACAAAAGATGTGAATTCTGCGTAGAGGAAATTTATCAAATTCCTACATTAAAACACAAATTATTAAATAAGAGAGAAAGGTTTTTGTTGTGTGCACAGAGTTAAATATACATGAAATGAATTTGAATAAACTGAGATGAATATAATTAAATAGAAACTATGGGAATAATACAATTTTACATACAAATAATTCGTTGAACTTAAATAGTTTTAATTAAAAATTAAACACCATGTATATGATGCATAAGAATCGTGCTTCTACACTATTAATTAAATAGACGAATAATATAGGAACCCAAACTATCAACTAATATATCTAAATAAGTTATACTAATAATAAGAAGGGAAGGGGGCTCATTGTTTGTTTATGAAGTTAAAAGTATACATTTGTTGAATTTTAAATAAACACTGCATGGATAATACAATAATACTTTAGCTCTTAAAGTTAGATACACTTTCTTTGTATTTAAACGATTTTAGGTAAAAAAAATAAACACTGTGTGTATGATAAATTAGAATCATACTTCTATACAAATAATTAAATAGACAAGTATAAATAAGAACCCAAACTATCAACTAATATATCTAAATAAATAATTCATATTAACAGCAATTAATATAACTTGCTACAATAAAAATAAACAAAAACATAAATAAGTAAAAGGTAGCAATTAAGTACATACCTAGATTGATTTTTTTTACCAATAAATAAGGACATATAAATATATATTGTGAACATGATAAATAGTACAAATGGTAAAGGCATGTCTATAGCTAATGAGGAATGTGTTTAGAGAAATACTGAATAGAAATAAAGATAAATGACTAGCATGTCAAAAGCTAGTTTGCACCGCTAAAATGGGTGAATAGTTACATGACCTAGTTCTTGTGAAATATGCCTTTCCCAAAGTCAAAATCAGCCACTAACTATTTTTAGAGAAGAATCCAAGGCACACATGCTGCAGTTCAACTGGAATGAACTCTTCATCGAGTTTTTGTCCTGACGAATGTTTTTGACTTTTCAAATTCATAATGCAATTCAATTGCATAAATATGGATTTAAATAATTAAACTGAAACGCGTGTAGGTAACATGAATTGATTATTATAATAGATATATTGATTATTCTGTGTATACATTCTCCATTTTCTTTGTATTTTTATAATTTGTCTCCTATATTGAAAAGATGTAAACATCTATAGCAA
Source organism: Octopus bimaculoides (assembly GCF_001194135.2). NCBI lineage: Eukaryota > Metazoa > Mollusca > Cephalopoda > Octopoda > Octopodidae > Octopus > Octopus bimaculoides. Next base: position 41,607,612 of record NC_068993.1, on the reverse strand, counting down.
CAACTGGAATTTCAAAAAAGTAAAGTACTAATATCGGAGAAGAACCAACGATAAAAACTAGTACATATGCACATGTTGGAATTTCCAATATCGTTAATTGATATGGAGTTAAACCGGTGTACGTTTGTATAAATATCCCTAGGAAAGAACAACCTCTTTCCACACATACTTATTTAACACTTGTTATATATATGTATATAT
>NC_068993.1:41599672-41607085 GCF_001194135.2 Octopus bimaculoides | reverse complement strand
GCCTCGGGCTGACCAAACCTTTGTGAGTGGATTTGGTTGTCGGAAACTGAAAGATACCCAGCGTAGATATATATATGTGTGTGTGTGTGTGTGTGTGTGTGCGTGCGTGTGTGTGTCTGTGTCTGTCTGTCTGTGTGTGTGTATGTGTATGTGTGCAAGGGGCTTCCACACAGTTTCTATCAACCAAATTCACTCACAAGGCAATAGTCGGCATACAGTTTAGTTGAAGACGTTTACACAAGCTTCCACGCATAGAAGTGGATTCGAAATCACAAAGCCTAATGCTATACACAATCGATTGAGAGCTATAGATGCAACTAATGCATATATATTCGAATATTATACATAAACAGTTGCGTGTATATATACACACAATAGACGCATCATTCTTTAGTTGATATTTCTACAGATCTCTTCCTCGATCACTAACGAAGCAACCAGAAAGAATTAGGTGTTATCTTAATGCCACATGCAGTAGGTTTAACGGATAACACTATCATAAAGTTAGCGTAATTCAATTATAGCGGCAATAGATAATCTTTCCAATTTGATTCTATTAACACTTCTAAAATACAGAGATCTATTTGAGAGAAATTCTAATTTTATCATATGCATTAATATTGTCTACTGTGCGGTTGTTAACGTTTGAAAACTATACGGTATTACTATTCCATTCCGAATTTGCAACTGTTATTTCCTTGTCAATAATAATAATAATAATAATAATAATAATAATAATAATAATAATAATAATAATAATAAATGAATAAATAAATAAAAAGTATAGAAATAGTAATCTTTATATAAAATGTTTCAAAAGTGTGCCAGCAGGGTACCAATTTATATCTTGTGATTCGTAATTAGATTTTGAATCGAAGCCATTGAAATGCTAGGATGACTGACTAGTCTTTGTAAGTAAGTGTGCAATGATACGAAAATATTGTTGTCAGTTCGACCTAATTACTCCGGACTTGCATCATTTCGCATCTAAACCGGTAGTGGAGCACTTAGAAGATTGCAAATCACTTCAAAGTTACCATTACATTTTTCCTTCTTTAGCTTTCTTTTCTTTTATTAAACATTATTTTCTTTCTTCCTTTTTTATTGTATTTATTATTATTATTATTTTTTATTCTGCAAATAGATAGTATTTCATTTTAGGTTCTTGGCTGGAAGGTTCTCTAACAAAGAATAGATTGTTTCTAATACGCTGAGTTATCGATTTATTGTGCGTCGTTTAAGCTGAATTTATCCTCGGTGACTAAAAGGTTATACAGAGAGCAGCACCTTCAATATATAATCGGGCAGATATTGTTTAATCTTACAGTGATCTATCGCCCCATGACCTACTGCGCTCTTATTTCAATCAACTCTTAAACTTTACATTAACTATCCTTGATAATACTGATATCGTATTGGCAACTTGCTTGATAGTGTTTAATTATTACTATTTTCTATTCAGCACAAATTCAATTGTAAATATATTTCTAAGAATGACTAACGAGAGTTAAATCATTGACAAAACCCTTAGTCAGCAACTTGGTGATAAGTGTTTTCAGTTCCATTGTTGCGAGTCCTGCAGGTCATTACTGGCACACATGAGCAAAGAAAGCAAACGGAACTTGCTCAAACGAAACGCTTAGCCGATGAGTTATGCGTTCCTATGCTTTCGAATATCAGTGTAAACGCTTTCAAAAATATACATTAATATGCCTGCTTAAATTTAAACTTATTACTTAATGCTTACTTTAGCATTAACAACAACTACAACTCCTCCCACTACTATATTATTATATAGAATATTTCTTCTATTCATAGTGGTAGCAATGGCGGTTATCTTCCTCATAAAATAACCACCATGGGGAAGAAATACCTGAGTCTCAATTAAGAAAGTTAATTGGCTACAGTAAATTGATAATCACAGGTTCATCCAAATTTGTTCATTTTATTTATACTTAATGTCTAATTGGCAATTTATATTGAATAGTTTCTACTTATTTGAACAAATTTAAACTAATCATTGAATAGTTTGTCTTCTTGTTCAACATATCTTCTTCATAGCTATACTTATTTTCTGTGTCTTTCTTGTATTCTATTCTATCGTCGTTCATTCATTCATTCATTCACTCATCCATTCATTCCATCATTCATTCAGCCATTTATTTGTATATTTATTCATCTAAGGTTTCGATTTCCAAAACCCAATACCTCATTGTTTTAGCAACATTGTAAATGAAATTCTTAGAAATGAAGAATATATATATATATATATATATGCATATATGTATACGTACATTAAATCTCAGCCTGTCTGTCTTCCTCTCTGACTCTGTGTGTGTGTGTGACCGCGTGTGCGTGTATGTAGAATGTGTGTGTGAACGGTGCATGGCTCGCAGCTATCAACAGTATCATATAAATACCCAAAGTCGAACTGACCAGTAGTTCACAAATCTACACTTCACTCTCTCTTCTCTCTCTCTCCCCCCTCTCTTTCCCTTCCTTCTCTCCTGTACAGGGCATTTCACTTCAAGTTTAAGTAAATATGGGTAGGCTGTGAGGACAGCAGTTAAGAAAGTGACAATATAGGAAATACGGAGGGGAAGAAAGTAATATTTGTCCTTGACTCTATCGGCAAGTGCAGGGCTCAATTTTGAACATATTTAGATCTTATTGATCCTTCTCAGTAATGCATAGGTTTTATCGTACTTGTTGATGTAGGAAGGAGAGAAACACTAAATGAATATATAGGAGTGTACATATATTGGTGTAGAGAAATAGAAACCACCAGAAAATAAATTACTCTACTCACATGCAAAAAAAACAAAAAACAACAACAACAAAACAACGGTGGTGCATTAGCATGGCCGCAGCTCTAAGCTGAAACTTAAAAAAAAAAAAAAAAAAAAAAACTTAATTTGGCATTAATAAATTTTATTATTTATTTAGTCTTTTCGTTTGTTGTCCAAGAATTTCTATTTTAAATCATGCAGAAAGGACCGAAATATTATATTTTAGGAGAATTACCGGTTGTCGTTCTCCTCGTTCTTTTGCTTATATTAATTTCTTGATTAAGGCGGCAAGCTGGTAGAGTCATTAGCACGCCGGGCGTAATGCTTAGTAGCGTTTTGTCCGCCTTCACATTCTGAGTTCAAATTCCGCTGTGGTTGTCTTTGCCTTTCATCAATTCAGAGTCGACACAATGAGTAACAGTTGATTACTAGGGTCGATAAAATCGATTTTGCTGCTCCCCTGAAATTGCTGGCCTTGTGCCAAAAATTGCGTTATCATCAGATGAGAGATTTGTTCCATCATGAAGAACTTCATAGCCACATAAGAAGATCTAGAGGCTTTGTAAAGACTATCTGCTCGTTAAAATGAGTAGAGGAAAATAAGGAGAAGTGGACAGAGATAGGAAGCGAAAAAACGATATTAAGCAACAGCAAAATCATCAACGGAGACCTGAGCATTAATTCACGGAACTGGGAAGTAGGCTGGTGTTGGAGACGCTGGTGATGAGAATGAGAACTGATGGTGTGGCTGACGATAATAACGTTTGTTTGCTGGTGGTTGTCATTGTAGTGGTGGTAGCGCTTTATGATTGACGTTTGTTTCTTGATTTGTGATTACTGAGTTATATAAGTTACAGCCATCATCAGGCTAGATCTGACAATCACGCAGACGTAAAATTTCAGTTGTGAGAAAAACACAGGTTCAATAAACGATATATATAAAAAAAGGGAGGGAAAGATGTATAAATAGATATGTGTGTAGCTCATTTTTGTTTAAGTCATGCAAATTACTCGGGTCACAAATGTGTTCTACTCCTTTTTTTTTCTTTTTGGTATAGGTCTAAATGCCTTGGCTACCGGACACATGTTGGACAATTGTTGTACTGACGACAGCGATTGGATCAGAAACACGTGTCCATGACTGTTTGCTTGTTTCCAGACATTACGCGAGTCTTTTTACTTAGTTTTACTAAGAGAATTCTTGTTTCGAGAGATAATCTCCCTTCCTTAAGCGGAGCTGGTCTTAATTATCATTTGGTAATTATGAACCATCCTCTGGAGGCAGGGTTAATTATATAATAAATCATGAGTATACGTTCTTTGGCATTCTTTATCCCTGTATTTGTCTGTGTTCTTCAAATACACGCCACTAGCTATTGTGAGTTTTTTTCTTTAATTTACGTATGCATGTGCAATCATAATCAAATATATTCTAGAGATGATGCTCCAGCTTAGCCAAAGTCTAGTGATGGAAACCAGTAAAAAAGAATAAAATAATGCAGATGGCTAACTTGAGAATATGATGCAGTGAGTAAAAAGCATTGTAGACAATGACTGATAATATTTTGATTCTATCGGGAAGTACTGAAGAGCCAGCTTATGCACTGGTTTATTCGGTTATTCTACAAAATATTTAAATATTAATCTTGAAAGGATGGAATTATCAATACGCAAGCAGAAGAAATGCTGTGAGTTGTGTGTGTGTGTGTGTGTGTGTGTGTGTGTGTGTGTGTGTGTGTCTGTATCTCTGTGTGTAAGTGTGTATGCGTGTGTGAGTGAGGATACGTGTTTCTGTTTTCTTTATTAAAAGCTGTGTTTGTGAGGGTGGTGGTGGTGGTGGTGGTGGTGGAATCGATATTTTTTTAAGCAAAGGACATAGATTATTTGCATAAACATTTAAAAAAAAAAAATTTTTAATAATTTTCTAAATAGCTGAAAGTAGAAATCTGAATAAACTAAATTTTATAAAGTACATATTTAATATTTAAATACACTAGACTACTTTCATGATGCGAGGATCTATATCAACTTAAAGAAACAACAACAGCTGCAGCAACAACAACAACAACAGCGATAGTAATAATAATGTTGTCGAAGTAAGTTCATTGAGTATAATGTGTCTTAATACCAACTTTTTTCTAATTTGCTAATACATACGCCATTATAGACAGCAACACTTACATTTCTAGTGTTCTTCTGATCAATAACTGACTGCAACAATAAAAATCTGACCATTACTTTTGTCGCTTTCCTTTTATTATTATTATTATTATTATTATTATTATTATTATTATTATTATTATTATTATTTTAGTGTATTGATTTATTTAATTTTTTTTTTGTTTGGTTTATATTTATCCTATTTTGTCCTGACTTTGAAATAATTCATTCCATTTCGGAAGCAAAACGTGAAGTTATAGGCAAGCAAATACTCTCTAAGAGGAGTGGCATTAATTTACTAACAATTCTTTCTGAAATAAAACTAGAAAGCTTACATTTCATACACCTGTCAGTAATCATGAATTGTAACATTTCAAGTGAATTGGAAAATCATTGATCACTGCCATGCCAAGCTTACAGTCTCTGAAATCCACTAGTCTGTGGAATAACTAGATTGTTTACAAGGACTGTCACTTGTATACCTTTAGTGTCGCCTGCTTTCTACTTTTGTCATTTCAGTTCTATCATCTGCGAACACAATATATTTTCAGAATGTGATTTTCTTTGCCGTGTTCGAAAATGCCTCAACACTATTGTTTTATATCTAGAAATAATGAAGTGTGGAATAAGCAAACTTAAATCGCTCCAAAACACAGGAGAATATTCAGAACAAAATCATAAGCGAAAGAATTCTTGGACAAAGAATTCATACTTATATCATTGTATTCTAGGTTTTGTGAATGCGTACGACCTATTAGTTGGTGGTTTTCTACTCACCATCATAATGCCATGGGTTCGATTGCTCGATTAGGTGGAGAATTGTGTCTTTCAGCAAGGTATTTCATTTACAGTCTCCTTAAATCTACTCAGCTAAAAATGAGTAGCAGCCAAGCACTGATGTGCCGCTGTATCAAAGTGTAAGAAAGTCGAGATGTGCTTGTATCTGCTTGTGACTCCGTAGACAACTAAAACTATTGGCTTTTTATCCTCAAATATATAATGAAGCAAATTACATCAGAAACATATACTTTTTGTCATAGTTGTTATCATTGTTATCCCCTTAAGTCAAGGCAGCGAGGTAGCAGAATCGTTTGCACGCCGGACAGATATGCTTAGCGGTATTTCGTCTGATTTTATGCTCTGAGTTCTAAGTCCGCCGAGGTGAGCTTTGCCTTTCATTCTTCCGAGAACGATAAAATATATAACAGATGATCACTAGGGTCGGTGTAATTGGCTTAACTCTTCCCTCGAAATTCTTCCTTGTGACTATTGTAGAAAAAGATTATCATCACTTTCCCTCTTTTTGCTTGTTTCAGTCATTGGACTGCGACCATGCCTGGATACCCTCTCAAAAAGTCTAACTAATTGAATCGACTGCAGTACTTGATTTTGTTCGATACTTAGCCATCAGGCTTCTTTTGCCAACTGAAATTACAGAATAAAAGAAATAGACAAAAAAATAAAATGAAATAAAAAAGAACGATGACGGTTGCCAAGCAGTGACAACCGCAAGAAAACGCGAGTGCAAACACATATATACATGTATATTTTGTATGTATGTATGTATGTATGTATGTATGCATGTATATATATGTGTGTGTGTGTGTGTGTGTATGAGAGAGAGAGAGAGAGAGAGAGAGAGAGAGAGAGAGAGAGAGAGAGAGAGAGAGAGAGAGAGAGAGAAAGAGAAGTTACATTCGCACAATTTCTGTCCACGAAATGCCATCATAATAAATCAGTCGGCTTCACAGTGGAACTGCAAGCGAAAGCACTTGGTTGCGTGTTTGTATATGTCTGTTTAATCATGTATAAGCGGGTTGATTTAGAAAAGTTATGATTAGAAGCATACATTTTACAGTTTTATGTTATCAATATAGTGTTACGTTTATTATTGCGCTGGATATTAGCATAAATTATATCAATAGTCGTAAAACGGTTTACTGGTACAATTCAGCCCAGTCCATAATTTGGTTTTAATTCTCCATTCTCTTACCATAGAGATGTGTATCCATGTAAACGTAATAGAAAATATTCAAGTTTAAGCTATTTCAAGATGAATCACCGTTGAGTGAGAAGTTAGACTTCCAACCAAGAAGTCAGTGGTTTGTATGATACCATCGGTTGTTACGTCATTTTCAAATCTAAAGTGTGAGTCTCTCAGCAGCCAAATGAATATTGAGTATTTTACTATGTTGCTTTACTGAGATGAAAGCATCCTATGTGTATGGCTTCGAAATACACGTGTGTTTACTGTATGATTTTCTCTTGATACATTTTAAGGAAAGAAAGTGTGGTGTCAAAGAGCCAGTGGCTTATGGTAGTCACCATGGTTTTTTTTTTTTTTAGGTGACTAAAACAAGCTACATTCTCTAACCTACATTTCAGATTCTTAATATTTTGTCAAGCGGGGAGCGGGGACAAGCACAAACAAAGACACATATCTCTCTCTCCCTCCTCCCTCTCT
>NC_068993.1:41593842-41599276 GCF_001194135.2 Octopus bimaculoides | reverse complement strand
CTCTCTATATATATACACACGACGGGTTTCTTTCAGATTCCATCTACCAAATCCACTCACAAGGCTTTGTTCGATTTGTTGCTACAGTAAAAGACACCCGCCAAGATGTCACGCTGCATGACTGAAATCGGAATCATGCGGTTGGGAAGCAAGCTTTTTACCACACAACCACGCCTGCACCTTTTAAGCCAGAATTTCCACAAATTTTTCGTTTCTGAAAAAACAAAGTAAGTCATCGCGAAATTAATGGAACTGTTCGATCACGAATCGAAACTAGAATACAGATACATGCATATACTCACTCATTTACCGAGGAACCAATATTTCCGACAATACTTAAACCTTGACGGTTATTATAGTATCATTATAAGTGATACGCAATAAATAAATTAATGTTTTGTTGGAGGTTTTTTACTGAGAACACCATCAATAAATGTTAAGGTATAATGGATTGTGTCAACACAGTATATAGCTAGTGCTTGTTTTAGTGATATTTAATGTGATGAAATGGGAATTGCACTCAGAATGAACAGGTATGCAATTAAAGCAATTAAATAATGTATTGCATTTAATTTACCCGTTTTCTTGCCTCTATTCTTGACGTCTAATTAATGACATAATGATGATTTCTAACTTCTGTACACTGGCATAAAACTGTAAGGAAGTCGTTTAGACATTTGGGTCCATCATGTTACATCACTAGTAATTTGTCGACCCTGCGCGAAAAGCAAGCGTGATCTTCAGCATAAGTTGAAATGTGAACGTAGAGTGACGAAAATATATTCCGCAATGGTTGGTTCGCCTCTTTGCATCCTTCATCCAACAAGCCACAACTTTACAATATTGGTTAATAATTTAGAAGCTTCAGAGGAGTTTCGTTGATTACATTATGAACCTAGAGAGACAAAAGTTAAAGTTGATCTCGGCGTGACTTGAACCCAGAACATGAAGAGTCGGAAGAAATACCGCAAGGCATTTTGTGAGGCGCCCTAACGATTCTGCAAGCTCATCATCTACCGCATTGTCAATATTGAAAATAACAGTTTCAAAATTTGGCACAAGTCCAACAAGTTCAGGAAGGGGTTAAGTCCATTACATCGACCCCAGTATTTCCCTGGCACTTAATTTATCGACACCGAAAAAACGAAAGGCAAAGCCGACCTCGTCTGAATTTGAACTCAGAGCGAGAATACGGGCGAAAAACCGCTAAGCATTTTTTCCCTGCCCACTAACAACAATAATAATCTTTTTTACTAAAGGAACAAGACCTTAAATTTTGTGGGGAAGGGACTAGTCGATAACATCGACCCCAATGTTTCACTGGTCTTTAATTCATTGACCTTGATAGGATGAACCACAAAGTCGACTTCGGCTGAATTTGAACACAGAATGTGAATACGGGCGAAATACCGCGAAGCATTTTGCCCAGCGCCGTAACATTGATAATAATAATCCTTTCTACGAAAGGCAAAAGTCCTGAAATTTGGGGGGAATGGACCAGTCGATTATACCGTCCTCAGTGTTTCACTGGTACTTAATTTATCGACCCGGAACGGATAAAATGCAAAGTTGACCTCGTCTGTATTTGAACTCGGAAAGTGAATACTGGCGAAATCCCGCTAGGCATTTTTCCTGGCGCGACAACAACAGCAATAATGATATTAATAATCATAATAGTTCACTTGTTAAACAGACCCCCAGGGTACTTTATGGAACCCCAATGAATGAGAAGCAATGTTGACCTCGTCGTTTTTGAACTCTGAACGTGAAAAGTAGCAACAACAAAAAAACATGAAGCAGTTTGTCTGACACTAACAGTTCTACCAATCCAACGTTCTTGATTACCAATATTGATAATAAAATCAATATATGAAATCTGAACAAAGTTGATTTTTATATTCATCGCCACGCCGTTTATTATTAAGCACGATGCTCATGTGTGTATTTAAAACATATTTCTTTCTCTTTCACCGCATTGATTTGTCCTGATATGGGCGTTGTTTTCTTACCAGCCAGGATATCCGTTTTAGATGATGAGACATGATAGAATGTCTGCTAATTATCATTTGTTCAGTTAGCATTATCGAAAATCATTACTTAATCATTATTTATCGTGAATATAATTTTGTCATGTGCCGGGCGCATTCGGCTATCATCCGACTGCATCGTAGAATTCAACCCCCCCCCCACACACCTGCCTTTCACTAGGAAGGAAGGGCCGTTTCCCTCTGTCACGGGGGTTGGGCGGTATACGGCGAAAAGAAGATTGAAGGGAAGACAAGATTGAAAGACAAAATGCATAGCGTTTTATTTCTTACGGGCCTTTATGTTCGCGTCGGACCGATGTCAACTTCGCATTTTATCTTTGCGGAGTTGATAATTTATAGCACCAGTCAAGTACAGATATTGAACTCACAGCTTTATGATCGTGAGCTCAAGCCATAAACACTTGGCCATGTGCCTTTAACGTTTGCTACACGCACACACACACGCGTGAGCACACAAAAATATATATGTACGTATGTATGTATGTATGTATGTATGTATGTATGCATGTATGTATGTATGCATGTGTGTGCGCACGCGTGTGTGTATATGAGCGTGTGTGAAAGTGCATTGCGTTTGTAGGTGGGCGAGTGTTTTGTGACTTTAGTTTGTGTACTCTGTATCTCGTCTTTTGCAATTTGATAATTTGTATACATATTCTAAAATGGTTCGTCTCTTCTGTTTGTATTTCTAAGTACCGCAGAGATGGAAACCATTGTTGTTGTTGTTGTTATCATTATTATTATTATTATTATTATTATTATTATTATTATTATTATTATTACTACTACTACTACTACTAGTAGTAGTAGTAGTATAAGGAGTTGTAAGTGGAGAGGTGGCAGGGGTTGTAGAATTGTAAGTTAGATGGCTTGGAGCGTTTAGTTTATTCCCTCTACATTCCAAGTGCAAATCCTTCTGGGATAGACATTGCCTTTTTGTCTTCGATAAATTGAATTCCATTAATATACTCAGACAGAAACAATGGACTTTACCTATCCCCTGGAAATTGCTGCTCTTTTGCCATAGATATCATGTGATGTTTCAAATTCATGTAAGAAACAAATGCTGATTTCTTGTTTTCTCACAACTACAATATTTTATTACGGTAGGGAAATAAAACTTTGAACAATCGTAATTTTCTCACGGCCATTGGTTGAATAAGATTCTACTGAGAATACAAACCGATTGGCGTACCTAGCTAGAGCTAGACACCAGCTTATCTCTTTCCAAAAATAAAACTATTTTGGACGAGGTACAATGCAACATAGTTTTTGGGTAGAGGTGATACAATGTTGTGACAAATTTTGTTGTTGGCACTCCGTCGCTTACGACGTCGAGGGTTCCAGTTGATCCGATCAACGGAACAGCCTGCTCGTGAAACTAACGTGCAAGTGGCTGAACACTCCACAGACACTTGTACCCTTAACGTAGTTCTCGGAGATATTCAGCATGACACAGTGTGACAAGGCTGACCCTTTGAATTACAGGTACAACAGAAACAGGAAGAAAGAGTGAGAGAAAGCTGTGGTGAAAGAGTACAGCAGGGTTCGCCACCATCCCCTGCTGGAGCCTCGTGGAGCTTTAGCATTTGCATAGCATAGAAAATGAAATGATTGTTAGCAATGAATGCAATAATTATGGTGGTCACACTACAATTTAGGAATTTATCTGCCGTTAACAGGATTTTCTATATTGCTTTAATGTGTAAATATAGTCAGCCTCTTTAAGACGAGAAGAACATTAGGAGAGTTGGGGGAAGTGAAAGGCTTTCAATCAAGAATTGAAACTAGTTTACTTTGTAGCTTTATAGTACTTACTGTTATAGTTTAGTTTCTACTTGTTTCAGCCATCTGACAACGGCCATGCTGGAGCAGTTACTTGAAGGGTTTTTTAGTCGAACAAATCGACCCCAGGAATTTTTTTAAAGCCTAGCACTTATTCTGTTGGTTCCTTTTGCTGAACCACTAAGTTACAGGGACGTAAACACACCAACACTGGTTGTCAAGTGGTGATAGATAACACACACACACACACACACACAAACAAACACAAACGTAAACACACACACACACACAAACACACGCACAAACCCACACAACAAACACACACACGCACGCGCGCACACACACACATACACACACACACATACACCCACACACATACATACAAAAGTCGGCTTCTTTTCAGTTTCTGCCAACCAAACCCACTCACAAGGCGTTAGTTCGCCCAAGGCTATAGTAAAAGTCACTTGCTCAAAGTGCCACGCAGTGCGACTGAACCTGGAACCATATGGTCGGTAAGCAAGCTTCTTATTTCTTTGTTGCCCACAAGGGGCTAAACATAGAGGGGACAAACAAGGACAGACAAAGGGATTAAGTCGATTACATCGACCCCAGTGCGTAACTGGTACTTAATTTATCGAACCCAAAAGAATGGAAAGCAAAGTCGACCTCGGCGGAATTTAAACTCAGAACGTAACGGCAGACGAAATACCGCTAATCATTTCGCCCGGCGTGCTAACGTTTCTGCCAGTTCGCCGCCCCACAGCTTCTTACCACTACATTCCTCCATGGTACAAATTTAATTTTTGGTCCGTGAGAAACAGAACATAAACAGAGCACAGAAAACACACAGGCCACATAGAGAACATTTCCTTCATCAGCTTCCATCATTCTAAAACTAAGCGTTTCGAAGAGTTAGAGCAGGACGCATTGTTAGAATGGCTCTTCCCGCGGAAACAAATTAAATTTGTAGCGCGGAGGAATATAGTGGCGAACAGAAAACACGACAAGAAAACGAAACAGTGAAAATAAACAAGAAGCGCTATAAGGATAGGCGTGAAAAAAATATATGTATAGGAACGCTGTGATGTGACGAACTGAAAGGAAGAGAGAAGAAAGTTTGTGCGAGCTTGGCAGTAGCCAAGATAAGAAAGGACGTAGTAGCCGGACACATGTGACCAGCGAGTGGTAAGGAGAAAGAGTGGTAGAGAGAGAAAAAGGGGAGGAAGAGAGAGATATATAATAGTGAAGGGGTGAGGCGAAGAACAACAGAAGGAAGAACGAGAGGGGGAGAAAGATGCAAAGATAGATAGAGTGGCGTCAGAAATATAAAGTTAAAACTTACTTGCATATGTATATATTTATGAATGTATATATGTATGTGTTGTGTCGACGCCCCCAGGCGAAGAAGTTGGATCTCCCAAGACATATAAATAGAGGTAGTCTGGCCGTGGTAGGGTTGTTCAGTAGCAGTCGAGTAGCAGTTGTATAACGGTTGAGTAGAGATCATCCGAAGGTGCTAGATAGCAGTAGCTTGAGACATAACAGTATGTATGTATGTATGTATGTATGTATATGTATGTATGTATGTATGTATGTATGTA
>NC_068993.1:41592992-41593832 GCF_001194135.2 Octopus bimaculoides | reverse complement strand
GTATGTATGTATGTATGTATGTATGTATATGTATGTATGTATGTATGTATGTATGTATGTATGTATGTATGTATACTTACATGAGTTTCGGCCAGCATTTTCCCAGACCAAGTGTAACTTAATAGCATCCCCTGGAAGAGACATTTAAAGGCGTCTCGTATGAATCATTCTTTGGGCACTATAGCCTATTCGGGTTCAGAGTTATTATTTGCTGAGATATGTCCGGGTGGGAGGTGCGGGGTTATCTGGAATCCGTTGAAGATATTCATACAAGAACCGTTTATATATTATATAGATATATAGGTATGGCTGTGTAGTAAGAAGCTTGACTCCCCATTAAATGGTCCTGGGTTTTGTTCTACTGCGTCGCACTTTGGGCAGGTGTCTTCTGCTCTAGCCTCGGGCCGACTAAGGAATTGTGAGTAGATTTAGTACACGGAAACTGAAAGAAGGCTATTGTTTTTGTTCATGTGTGCTTGTGTTTGTCCCCAACCACCGCTTGACAACCGGTGTTTGTGTGTTTAAGTCCCCGTAACTTACGGGTTCTACAAAAGAGACTGATAGAATAAGTAATAGGCTTAAAAAACTAAATCCTGGGATTGATTTGTCTGACTAAAATCCTTCAGTACAGTGCCCCAGCATGGCCGCACTCAAATGACTGAAACAACTGAAAGATAAAAAAACACAAGAGATATAGATGTGCATACACAGACAAGCACATAAATAAACACACACACATTCACACAAACATATACACAAACACGTACATATATGCACATTATCTATCTATCTATATCTATATATATGTATATCTATGATTATATATATATAATATATATA
>NC_068993.1:41589507-41591686 GCF_001194135.2 Octopus bimaculoides | reverse complement strand
TATATATGAGCTTGTGATCTGCTGTTACCATTTTCAGATACTGTAAATATATTTTCTTTAGCATTGTTATTATTCTATTGATACGGTTTATAGTTTAGGTACTTATCATCTCTCTTGGGGTCGCGATTCCATTCTGTTTTGTTTTTTTTGTTCTCACTTTGAGATAAAATAATAGAAGATAAATTCATTGATTGTGTGTTGTCTCTTGCAGTTCATTTTATATTTTATTTCCTGTAAGTAGTTTTTGTTAGATAGTCAGTATTCTCGTGTTGGTGTTACAAGTAGACTAATTAATACTTAATAGTAAATGTGTTGCCTGACGCACTTGACGTATAATGTCGAGAAATTTAATTATTGAAAAGTATATATTATGGCAATATGAACAGATCTTTATTGAAATTTCTGTGAGTTAAAATGAAGATGGAAGATGACTCGGATTTTTTTTCTAGCCATGCATCTTTTCCGCTCAGTACACCTGGGCTAGTCGTTGGGGTACAACCCCCAGGAACCTTCTCCGTACGGTTATATCATAAGCTGCCCTCGTTAAACTTACCGGCTGGATTCCCAAGCGTGGCCAACTGAGACCTATGTATATTATCGAACCGTCTCATTCTTACTTTACTCCTAAGTCTCCTGCCGATTGGGTCGGCTTGAAGAATCCATTTTCCTATTCTTTTACGTGACATTCTAATCTCACATCTGTAGTACCGTAACCGTGACCACTGTATGCGGCTCAATCTGAAGAGATTTCTTGACCTCTGAGCTACGTACCAGGTCGTGCAACGTTACACCAGAGATCATTTGGAGAATTATTATTACAGCAGCTTTTTTTTTTTTTCGCAACCGCACTCTTTCGATCAGTACCCAATTTCCATGACCGTAATCATTTAATTTGTAATATATTAAAGAATCAACGCGACCATGGAAAAGAATATTCACTACTCAGTTAATTAACTTCGACTTGATTAACCAAACGATTTATCAAGCAATCGAGTTGTTAGTTGATTAAATAATTAAATAATTGGCAAATAATAAATCAAGTGTAAACCAACCAGTGCGTGTGTCTGATATTGCCACAGTGATCCACCTAAGGTGTATTAAAATATTTCAACAACATGAATTCCCTTCAAGGATCTTACAAACCAAATACAAAACCGTGAAATTTATTGGTTTTGCATTAATTAAATTT
This sequence comes from Octopus bimaculoides, assembly GCF_001194135.2. NCBI lineage: Eukaryota > Metazoa > Mollusca > Cephalopoda > Octopoda > Octopodidae > Octopus > Octopus bimaculoides. The sequence continues at coordinate 41,590,497 of NC_068993.1, read as the reverse complement.
ATTTTGGCAAGTTAGATAGCAAGTAATTTGCTCGATAATTAAGTTCACATGCGGCCTACATCCCTGGAAAGTTTTCCTCAAGCATTCATTTGGTGCTGTACCTCATAATTCCTAATGGCTTGTCTTCATTTTCTCTTGTGATACAGAACCTACAAATTTCGTATCATGGTGTTATGACCCTGTCCTATGTCAGCTCTAATCAAAGGCTGAAAAATCATGAACAACCCAATCATGCCCAACCCAAATTTTAGTAACATTGTGGACTACATAATACAATTTCTCCCTTGTTTGTTTAAGACAGTAGAAAATTTTTTGATAAAGATTTGGTATCTATTTTCATCTCGCTGAGTGGTCACATAAAAGCTCTCGTTTTCCGTCATATTATTGTTGGTGTTGGTGTTGGTGTTGTTGTTCTTGCTGCTAAACTTCATTCAGTATATATATAGTGACAGAGAGATGGAGAGAGTGGAAGATAGAAGACAGGTAATGTATAGAGGGAGAGATCTAGTGCTGCTGATAAATTTTTATAGGTTCCTGTTATAAATAGTGAAATACTTGAGTCTACTTGTAGATAGTTACCATAAATGGTGCTCACTTCTCTAAATAGCGATTACACTGCATAATTCATGGCTGTATTATTTGTTGAGGTGAGTTCAATTATTAACATAGTGTGATGAACCGAACGTTGGACTGGCGTTTCTTGCATGAACTACTCCAAAGGTTTTCAATGGTTATCTTTAAGAAGCAATGTGGGAACTACATTCATTTTAGATAATATTATTATTAACCTAATTTTTGGGGGACCTGTCTCATCAAATCAACTCACTAGCAACCTTTCGGCATTATGTCAACACCTTATTGATTCAAACTGGCGTAAAAAGAAATTATAAAGTGTTAGTGTTTTACATCAGTATACGCATACCGAGTGCCTTTATCACATAACCACCACCACCACCACTACCGCCATATATATACATACATACATACATA
>NC_068993.1:41587433-41589312 GCF_001194135.2 Octopus bimaculoides | reverse complement strand
ATGAAAATCCACTGTCACATATAGAAAAATTAATAATCAAAAGCACAATAAATGAGTATAATATAATACAAAGTGAATATCATAATTTACCTGTAGTTTTTACCTGTAATTTTGGATTTTATCCCTAATATTATGATATATATATATATATATATATATACACTTGCATTGAACTTGAGGCCGGATCGTATCCGAGTTTCCGAGACGTTTTTAAGCAATTGAGAATACAAGACATCCTCCAGTTTGGGACGCCATTCCCTCGCAGAGTTAAATACCCGATTATCGCTGGTACTCGTTTTCGGCAGTGTAGATTGAAATAGCGAAAAATAAAGTCAAAGATACAGCGTAAGCACTCAGTTTGAGCATCGAAACCAGGACCTAACAAGCCTGAATACAACACCCTTATCCATTCCAAATAAATACACCCCTCAATTAATGTGTTAATAATGTTAATAATGTTTATAATGATATTCTGTTCAATATACTTCATATATCTAGGTGTTTTCTCTGCGAAATTTCTTCACAGCGCTCTCTTATTTCCATTTTTACATTCATTGGAGTGAATTGAATAAGCCCCTCCTCTCAAAAGGTAAACTGTATTATACCATTGAATAATCTCCCTGTTTTCATCATAGCAGTATAAATCATATTCCTTTCGATCATATATAGGGTAAAAGCTGCTAAAGAAACGATTGCCGTCTCAGATGCGCTGGAAAGATATCTTTCAAGTAGATGATCATTTTACTCTAATTTGAATGAAGTTTCTATCTTTGAAACGGTCCATCAGTCGATTAAAGTAATCTGCCGATTAATATCTGCAGTTATTATCCCTGAACATTGAAGTTATTCAAAGAAATATACGGTTATAAGAAAGAAGGTGGTGCTTTTTAAGTATTGTATAACTGTAGCCATCCTGTAATATTAGCATGATCCTGGGAATATATCTGCTGACTGCTGGCTACTATGATGATTGATAGATCTCTTGTTAATGTTCTTGTCATTGAACTCTGGCACACTTCTGTGCAGATCAATACTAATTAATCATCACCTCCAGGTTTAGATCGATATAAATGTAATCATTATCAAGGGGGAGAGAGAGATCTGTTTGGTTTTCTTACGTAATCATCGTCCACATTATGTATTGCATACCACAAGAGAAATCAATGAACTTCAGTCAGCACTCTGTGAAAAATATATCTCCATACCTCGGTTAACGAATTCTAATTTAGCAGACAGGTACACAATTTTTCATCAAATCAGCAAATTTTCTATGTACGTCTCTTCAGCTTTTCAGGTAGTTTAATATCATATTCAGTCTTACACTTATCTTATGTAATGTGTGTGTTTATATGTGCGTGTGTGTGTGTCTGTATGTTTGAGTAAGTGTGTATGTATGTGTGTGTGTGAGTGTGTGTGTGGAGGGGGTGTAAGTGGAAATTGGCAGAATCGACAGAGAATCAGATAGATTACATAGCGGTAATCGTCCTGGTTCTCTACGCTGTGAGTTCAAATCCCACCGACATCAACGTTGTCTTTCAACATTTCAGGGTTGATAAACAAAATACTATCTCTGTACTTAGGTCAATTATTCTTTCTCTCTCTTTCTCTCTATCTCTCTATCTCTCTATCTCTCCCTGTCTCTCCATCTCTCTCTCTCTCTCTCACACCCTCTCTTTCTCAGTCTCACTCTCTCAGTCAGTCACTCATTCTTTCTGCTTCTCTCTCTATCTCTTTGTGGAAGATGTCGGCTCTGCTCGGATCTGGAGTGGGATGAGCTCCGCGAATTCTAAAGTCGTCCAAAGCATAACATATGTCACGATGTAACCATCAAGATATATATATATATATATATATATATATATATATATATATATATATA
>NC_068993.1:41583919-41587199 GCF_001194135.2 Octopus bimaculoides | reverse complement strand
AAAAAGATCCAGTTTATAATAGAAAGTATTCTTTTCTGAGTTATTGAATGGTCGTCTTCATCTATCGCGTGGTTTAATACAAACACCCAGTAATAGGACGTCATTTACATTCTGGCGGAAAGATAACTCGTTCAAATTATCTCGGTAGTTCTGCTCTTCGTTTCCTGAGCGGATATATATAGCAGGTGAGGTGTCCAGTATTGAAGAGATGCAGAAATAGCCCGAAACCAGACTGGTATGCAGTCCAGTTGTTAGAAGGTGGTGGGGGTTTGCTCCCCTGCTCGCAATCTATCGGATGCAGGTATGCATAGTTAACCAACTAGAGAAGATGTCCTCTTGGGGTTAAATCTCATAGGCGAAGGAGTTGGCTGTGTGGTAAGAAGCTTGCTTCCCAGCAACATGGTTCCGTGTTCAGTCCTACGGTGTGGCATCTTGGGCGGGTATCTTCTACTATAGCCACGAGCCGACCAAGGCCTTGTGAGTAGATTTGATAGACGGAAACTGAAAGAAGCTCGTCATACATATGTGTGTGTGTATGTGTGTGTGTGTGTGTGTGTGTGTGTGTGTGTCTTTTTTAGTTTCCCCACCATCACTTGACAACCGATGTTGGTGTGTTTACGTCCCTGTAAGCTAGAGGCTCGGCAAATGAGACCGATAGAAAAAGTCCAGGGGTCGATTTGTTAAACTAAAGGCGGTGCTTCAGCATGACTGCAGCAGTCAAAATCACTGAAACAAATGGAAGAATATCTGTTCACCAAATTCCACTCACCAGACAAGTTAACCAAAGGTTACAGCAAAAAGGTATTTCCTCAAAGAACCTTACGCAGTAGGATCGAACCAAATGCCATGTGAATTCGAAGCGAATTTCTTATCCATGTGGTTGCGCTCACTCGTTTGGTTTTAGCTTGAAACAAATCCTCTTACATGTATTATTTGTCGAAAATTAAAGAAACTGCCGCTGCCGCCTGCATTGGAGTCTATCTACAGGCTTCGCAATCTTTTCATCGACATTTCACCAATTCGTTTCCTTTTATTATCTGAATACAACGTAAAGAAATACTGGAATAAACATCACTAATCCTTATCTATATGGTTTCCTTTAATTACATTGTGTTCATATTAGTTAGCAACACTGAAAAAATACGAAAGGGAAAGCTAGTTTATATATATATATATATATACGGCCATTATTTACATGAGGCTACCTTTGGATCACTTAATATTTTACTTAATCACGGTGCTGAGCTGGAAGAATCGTTGCCACGCCGGGCAAAATGCTTAGTGGCATTTCGTCTATCTTTACCTATTGAGTTCAAATTCCACCGAGGTCGACTTTACCTTCCATCTTTTTGGAGTCGATAAAATAAGTACCAGTTGAGCGCTGGAGTCGATGTCATCGATTTGACTTCTGTCTTGTGACAAAGTTTGAAAGCAATATTTTACATAATCAAAACGGTGAACAGGCAGAATCGTTAGCACGCCGGGCGAAATGCTTAGCAATATTTAGTCCGTTCTTACGTTCTAAGTTCAAATGCTTAGCAGTATCCCGCAGAGGTCGATTTAGCCTTTTATCCTTTTGGGGATCAATAAAATAAGTACTAGTTGCGGTCGATGTAATCGACTTACTCCTTTCCCCTCAAAATTGTTTGGCTTTGTGCCAAAATTTGAAACCAATATCTTCACATGTTAAGGTGGCGAGCAGGCAGACTCGTTAGTACGTCGGGCGAAATGCTTAACAGCATTTCGTCCGTTCTTACGCTCTGAGTTCAAATTCTGCAGAGGTCGACTTTGGCCTTCATCATTCAGAATCGATAAAATAAGTACCAATCGAGCGCTGGAATCAATGTCATCAACTTAACCCTACTCTCAAAATTTCTGGCTTTGTGTTAAAGTTTGAAGTTAATATTTAACTTAATCAGCACATGATATTTTTGTCATAATATTATTTATGTCACTCACTAAATAAAGTTTAACTGAAATTTCTGGAGTAAAAGGTAAAGATATAATTTACTGGAGTAAAGGGTAATCAACGTTTTCCCTAAATCTATCACCGATTGCTCCCTAACATATTGTCCAGTTATGCCCTAGCTCCTTCGTTATCCATTAATTTCAGGTTTTCAGCTCCTTTTCCTGTCTTCAAGGTTCATATTTTAATGACTGACCTGTTGGATTATTCATAACTTTGTTTTTCTGAGTCAATGTCGAAGCTAACTCTATGTTCTCTGATCACAAAATGTTTCCTCGGCCTGTTACCTCTCATCTTCATTTCCATTGGTGTTTCGTGGTGCATCACTTTTAATGCCTGTCCTATTTATTCTATAAAGAAAACTAATGATTTTACGTTTGTATCGAATATTTATTTGCAGCTGTTGGATTTCATTTAATCAACAATTCCATGCACACCATCATTGATTTTTATCACAAGCATACTACCATTTACGAATTCGTAGAAACAAACCATTATGTGACTGACCATGTAAATATATGTATATATAGTTTCAAACTATGTTCAATCACTTTGTGGCCAGAGCCGGCCGGTAAGCGAGCCCAATTCAATTCGTACTAGAAGCCATTTTCAGTAGCAAAAGCCATTTTCACCTCTCTTGTGTCGCTAATGCTTCTAAAAACGACATTAGTATCATAGCTTCTTCCAATACCTAAAATAATGAGGCCTTAACAACTAGTTTATTGGAAACCAATATTTAATCAATTCGCTATTTTGTGAGAAATATGTCAATAACTAATACAGCGTATTAAGTAAAAGGATGCTTAATGATGAGATATTTTACCGTATTTCTTTGTTGTTTTGATTTTTTTTTGTTTTGTTTTTCTTTATTTCTCCCTGGGACGACATTCTTTATCAAGACAACTCAATGCAACTAGTGTATAGAAAGGTTGCATTACGTGACCACATTACCTTAATTGAACCTTCAGTATTAATATAGGAATCTGTTTTGATAGTTTCACCACTTCGAGTTCGATTTTCACTGAGAATTGCATATTTTTCATCGGCATCAATTATTCCAATGTCATTTTATGGTGTCATTATAGATGGCACGTGTGTATATATATGAGCATATATGCATATGTGTATCTATCTATCTATCTACCTATCTATCTATCTATCTATATATATATATACATAGAGAGAGAGAGAGAGAAAGAGAGAGACAGAGAGAGAGATTAGTTACAGGATTCATTAGAATGTAGGCGCATCAACACGTAGGGCGCCAAAATTGGCTGGGTGCCATAACAATCAGTTTACTGTGAGATGAAACTA
>NC_068993.1:41580034-41583739 GCF_001194135.2 Octopus bimaculoides | reverse complement strand
ATATAGGTACCAAATCCAATATGAACCGTAGATCCGAATCAATGTTGGTTCTAGGCGAGGTGTAAGTATAAAAAGAATAACACAAATAAGGTCTAAATATACTGCAGCATTAAGGTAGTGTACTCTGCTCACGTTGTAAGTTCATGAGTTCGATTCCCGACGGCGCGTTGTGTCCCTGAACAAGACACCTTATTTCACGTTGCTCCAATCTACTCAGCTGGCAAAAATTCGTTCTACCTGTATTTTCAAAGAGCCAGCCATGTCACATTCTGTATCATGCTGAATCTCCCTCCAAACTATGTTGAGGGTACGCATGTCTGTAGAATGCTCCGCCACTTGCAAGTTAATTTCACGAGCAGTTTTTTTTTCTGTTGATCGGATCGACTAGAACCCTTGTAGTGGTAACCGACAGAGTTTCAGTTTGTATCGGTAGAATTTTGTTGATGCACTCGTAGAGTACATCAAGGTGTAAATCCACCATTCTCAGGCAAGATTAAATCGTAGAAGTATTAAACAACCAGCATGATGAATAAGTTATTCATCATGCTGGTTGTTGAATAGGACATTATCAACGCCTATACATATTTAAAATTTACCTAAAGATGGTAAGATTTTAAACATGTATAATGTAATCTGTGACTGCATGGATAAAATTGTAACGAAAGAGTAATAGTGAACTTGAAACCCCATTTTTGTTATTCCTCATATATTGAAATTTCAAAATCCTGTGAAGGCATACTCTTTGAAAAAACCACCAAACTTCGGAGAAAAAACAGTGAAGATGAAGAACTTACATCCCTCCAAAGATGGGGGCAAAAAATACCACCTGGTTTGCCAATTACGAAACGGATTTTATGCTTATAAACAATTATGATTTCTGATGAACTTATAAACAATTATGAACTTATTTTACTGCCTATTTTGTACACTTTTATGTATACTGTTTAAACACAAAGTCTCTCATAACATCTTGTTATCATTGTCAAAGATTCTATTTCTTAACGTTTTCTTATCATTGTCAAAGACTTTATCACTGCATTTTAATACATAGGGTTTTCGAGCGAGATCGTTGCCAGTGCCCCTGGACTGGCTCTTGTGCGGGTGGCACATAAAAGACAACATTTCGAGCGTGGCCGTTTTCGTGCGGGTGACACGTAAAAGCACCCACTACACTCTCTGAGTGGTTGGCGTTAGGAAGGGCATCCAGCTGTAGAAACTCTGCCAAATTAGATTGGAGCCTGGTGTTGCCATCCGGTTTCACCAGTCCTCAGTCAAATCGTCCAACCCATGCTAGCATGGAAGGCAGACGTTAAACGATGATGATGATGATGATGTCAACTAATCGTTAACACCACAAAAGCTACACAAAGCCTTGCACTTTACTTGTGAAAATCTTTTTTAAAAAAAACTGAACCTGGTCAAGTCAATAGACATCTTTAAAAGACCTCTGCATTTTCAAATCCTCTTCCCTGTATATTTTCACTCGTCCGGTACCTTCCAGTTTTACTTTGTTATATATATCTATATATATGAGGTTATATATTGAAATGTTTGAACTGAGGATTGTCTTCCATATAGAATATATTTCCTATTATGTATTACTCAAGTTCTGTAATATAAGCATTAGACACTTCTACGATATTATTATTTAGATTTATTTCACTATTATAATCTATATACATATGTTAGTGTTTGTATATGTACACGTGTGTATATGTGTGTGTATGCGTATGTGTGTTTCTATATGCATATGTGAGTATATGAGTGTGCGTGCGTATACGTATGCATATACAGAAATATCTGTTTTGACATTAACACACAAACAAAACAAAAAAAAACAATCTCACTGGATCCTCACTCATAATGAAACAATTGTTTTACTTACGTAATGATACGGAGTCAGTATGATACTTGTAATATACTTGAAACAGAGAACTAAAACAATAATAATCAGTATTTCACGCTTCTCACTAAGCATAATGGAGATTATTTCCACATGTTACACATGTAGCTAGTCATAACGACTGTAAATGCACATACCAACCAACCAACCAATAATAATAATAATAATAATAATAATAATAATAATAATAATAATAATAATAAAATAATAATAAAACCCATATAATTAGATGCAGTTTACAAGCATAACGAGAGAGGTATTGCATTTCAAGAATGTATATATTTAACCCACATCTTCATACATACATTTGCAGTAAATATTAAAATTCAAACAAATGTCTAGGCGCACAGCCATATCGGAATGTGCCGAGAAATACATATTTTTGCACATAGATTTGTCTTATAACAGAAAGAGAGAGAGAGAGAGAGAGAGAGAAAGAAAGAGAGAGAGAGAGAGAGAGAGAGAGAGAGAGAGAAAGTGAGATAATTCACTCACATATGTTATATATTAGAATTTCTCTCAAATATTCTGCAATTCTGTTGCGTTCATTATTTTATTGTCTGAGAAGGAGGAGGCTGGTTAGGAGGATAGAAAGAGGAAAGCCGCGACCATTAATTGTGTCTGCTTCACCAGACTAATAAGTTCTATGAAGTTCACGTTGACTTGAACGTTTTTTGTTGATGTCTCTAAATAAAACGTGGACAACGTAGCAGATCCAGAAAATTTAAAATCTAATATCGCACAGTTATGTGACATGTTTGTTGTATTTGTGGCATATAGTAAATAAGAATGTTGGGTAGCTTTGCAATTATGTGTTTCTGGGTTCGATCCCTCTGCGAGGCACCTTGAGAGAGCCGATCATACTACAGGTCTTGTTTGACTAAAATTGTATGTATTTGTAAGCCTATAAACAAGGTATTAATAACCAAATATGATTTAAATTTATAAATTGCAATGCAAAGAAACTGCAAGGCACTGCATCACATACCACAAGAGAACTAGGTAAGAAAACATTTGTAAACAATACCTCTATATTATATAGAATTTCCTGAAAAGAATAAACGATTAATGGAGGATTGAAAACGAACAAGGTGTTCCACAAATAAGAGACACTAGAGAAAAACAAAAGAAAATATTCTTAAAGTCAAGCATCCTAATCACAGTAGTGATATCAATGGTTCTGCTTGCTATAAAGTGGCGGTAACACACGCCTTTACTCTCACCCCGTACATATGGCTTGAAATTCGTATAAGATAATCCTTACTGCTAAAGGCACAAGGCCTGAAATTTTTTTTGTGTGGAAGTAGGTAGTCGATTATATCGACTCCGAGAGGATGAAAGGCAAAGTCGACCTCGATGGAATTTGAAGTCAGGACGTAAAGACGGACGAAATGCCGCTGAGCATTTTCACCGGTCTGCTAATGATTCTGCCAACTCGCTGCCTTACATTCATATAAAATAATCATTTCTACTCTAGGCACAAGGCCCGAAATTTCGGGGGAAGGATTCAGTCAATTACATCGACCTCAGTACGCCGCTGGTGCTTAATTTATCGATCCTGAAAAGATGAAAGGCAAAATTGACCTCGGCGTAATTTGAACTCAGAAAGTAAAGACCGACAGAATGCCGCTGAGCATTTTGCCCTGCATACTAATGTTTCTGCCAATTCACTGCCTTAAATTCGTATAAAATAATGAAAAAAATTATTAATGGAAAACATTAAACTATGTTCAAATATGTTGTGGGGCTTTTGGCGCAAATCCTTCAACCACTGGAAGATTTTTCGCTGGAGTCGTATATAA
>NC_068993.1:41576496-41579845 GCF_001194135.2 Octopus bimaculoides | reverse complement strand
GCCTGCACAGGTTTTCTGCTACACATACCATACATAGCTTGATGCTTTGGAACTGCCAATAATTTTTGTCACAGATTTCTTTTAATTTTAATAAATCAATCAATATTCCACTTTGACATTAAAATCAAATAAAATCGAAACGACAGCTGAAGTGGTGGATCTTTTATAGGATTCTTGAAATTCTAACGCTCTCCAAAATACTTCTTTGTAATTTTTTTTTTTTTTTTTTTTTACATTTCATGATTTGTGCATTACTAATATGACAGGAAGATGGCCACGGCTTTGATCGAGTTCACCCTGAATACTGTCTCGTAGACGCACTGAATTGTATATTTTTGGTTTGATTTCGATTGATGACGCATGCAGATAATGTTAGTCATCGGTATTCCTATAAATTAGCTAGTGTGCCAAAAAATGGTTATCTCTTTGGGTGTGTGCATTTTAAGCGTCGTAGATTACGATCCTACAGAAAAAAATTGGTGTTTGTCCTTTGCTGTTGTTTTCACTTTTGAGTTTTTTGTTTTTGCTTATTTAAATTTATATTCTGAATATCTCAAAGTGTAGTTCTTCAAAAATATGCGTAACTTTTTGAAATAGGTATTTGAAAATAAAAAATTCGACAACTAATCAAAATAACCAAAACTGGGAAATTACAGAAAAAGGCGGTGTTCCTTTCCCACATTTATTTGGTTTTGTTAGGGTGGGGGCAAAATCGTAATCTACTTTGCTTAACACATATACATTCTAGAAAATTTCAGTTTTTGGTGCAAGAACTACAAACTACAAATATTTCTACTGACTAAAAGAAGTGGCGAGTTGTCAGAATCGTTAGATCGCCAGACAAAATTCCTTGCGGAATTTTTTCCGAATCTTTATGATATGAGCTCACAACTTACTGACGACGCATGTGCCGTTCATTCTTTTGTGGTTAGACAAAATAAGGTATCAATCAAGTACTGAGGTCAATGGTATCAGCTAACCCCTTTCTTCAAAATTGCTTACCTTATACCAAAATCAGATATAATGGTCTCAGTTGACAGGCATTTATTTTCTTTTTCTCTAACTCCTTAATTTTCTTAATTTATTGTTTTCCTTGACCCCTAGTATTCATAAGGCCGGTTACCCGGTTCCTACGACATATAAGTAACCGAAATCGCAACAATCTCTTGGCCAGGACACCGGTGCATTACAGAGTTCAAGGATAGCAATTTTTGAGGAAAGGAGACAAGTCGATTACCTCAATTCAATTAATTTACTGATACCCTATTTTATTGACCCAGAAGGGATGAAAAAGTAAATTAACCTCAGGCAATTTGAACTTATAATATAAAAAGCTGAATGAAATATGGCTAAGCATTTTAGTTGATGTGCCAACGATTCTGCTAGCATTTAACTCCCTAGATAGCTATCAGAAAATCAGATGTACTGTTGCCTTGTTAATTTTCTGAAGTTTCATATCTCAATGAAATCATATATTGAGTAGCGGCGAAGAGTCTAAGTGATTACACCATCCCTTCAAAATGCGTGATCATGTATAAGCGGAATGTTAGCTCAAAATGTAAACACGGACGAAACACCGCTAACGGCGTGCAAACGATTCTCTCGGCTCGTCGTCTAACCGTGTACATATATTTGAAAACAACATTTTTAATTTAGTAAATACAATACTGTGTAAAGATTCTCAGAACAGTGGCACTTTTGAATTCTTTTCGGTTTCTCACGCAAGATCCAGATTTTTCGTAAATTTCTACACATACGTAGTTTTTCATGGTAATTACATGTGATATGTTGAGTTCTCAACGTAGGTTTCATTGTATATATATATAGCGATTTTAGATCGAGGAATAGATAGTAACTACCAGCAACTGAAATCTTTCAAATCTTCGAAATCATATGCACGCGCGTGTGAGAGAGATAACAGCCGATATAAATGTTGGTCATTGGCTGTAAGCTGAATTCTGCAATAGAATTTTACATCGTATTGAGAAAGGGGGAGAGAAAAAGTAAAAGAGATGTACAAGGAGAGGAAAATTAGAGGTGGAGGATGAGTGCTTTATAACGGCTTGAAAAATACGTTCTATTTGTGAAACTTTGCAGCGATAGGCTTTCGATGTAGTAGACTGAGATTATGTTGATAAAATTTAGAAAAATAATAGCAAATATTTATTGAGAATACACAAAGAATAAATTTATGAAATTTAATATTATTTTAAGGCAATAATGTTTTTCTTTTGTAAATTAACGTCCATTTCTTTGGTTTTGTATATACACAAATAAATTTGATAACATTTAAATTATAATGATGTATGCCATATTTCCTGATATTACCTACAGTGGCAGAATATACTTTTAAAGTTACCAGTCATATGACAGGCAACTTTCTAGTTTATATATAAAGGAAGTGTACAAATCCAGATTTAGCCGAAATTGTAATGATTTCTAATCAACAACTGACGAGAGCATAAATTTGTGCTATGTTTCAGTGTTACTTGTAAAAATCCTTGCTCTTCCATACTATTTTCGATACACACACGCGTTTATCTTCAAGATTAATATTTTTAACTTTATATATTTCGTAATTCCTTCTTGGGATTTCACGGCTGGTTTCGAACAGCGGGTTGCCTATATCTTCATAGTTTCATTATCATGAACTGAATTGAATGTATTTCACGTTTGTGTTGCTTCTTATGTTCTAATTGAATTTCTCTTGACCTTAGATTTATTGACCATTAGCATACATATTCTAACAAAGTAAACAGTCGAGTCTGAGTTTCACCCTAAGTTGAGCTATCTTTGAGAGTAGAGGCTCAGGAGAAGAATAAGGAGTATAAACAAGGTTGGTTAGTGTCAGAGTGAAAAGGGTGTGAAGTAAGTGAAGACGGGGGTAATGCTATATTAAGAAATACGCTAATATATTATAGAGATAAACTATCCATTTATTATTGAAAACCTTCTCTTCATTTACATTTACTTCGGGAAGGTTGGACTTTGATCTAGCACCTTGATCTATCGGTTGGTTGGTAGCCCGAAGGTCAATTTATAGTTTAATAAATTATAATGAGTATTTATCTATGCACCATTCTCTCAGTATTGTGTTCTGTATCGGATTGTGCTTGCATGATGTAACATTTATTATTCATATACTTTATTAGTTACATTATAATATGTATATGTATACGTATGTGTGGTTTGCGCGTGTTTGCATGTGTGTATATCTGTATATGTGTCTATCTATATATACACACATGCGTATATATGTATATGTATATGAAGACACATATATATATGTATGTATGTATGAATGTATGTATGTTTGTATGAATGTATATATATATATATATATATATAT
>NC_068993.1:41575077-41575939 GCF_001194135.2 Octopus bimaculoides | reverse complement strand
CGGTCAATCATAATAATGGCCGATCATAACAATGACTGACCGGAAGTTAGAAATTCTTATTTCAGGAGAGCTAAGAAAGGGGGAGATAACAAACGGTGATCGGGAACGATGGGCTGTGTGTGGGAGGCAGAATGCTGGTGATCTTGACGTATGTAGTGTGAAAATGGGGGAAGGGAGAAAGGGAGAAAGGGAGTTAGTAGTTGGTCAGTTGTAGTGTGTGATATGCACGTATGCATGTTTCTATGAATGTATATATGTATGTATATATATATGTACCTATGTTTGTATGAATGTGTGTATTCCCTATCCATCCTATCCCACCCCACACCATCCCTTACACTTACTCCCACATACCCCACCTCTACCCCCGCACTCAGCCTAATCCACATCCCACCCCTGCTTTCCCCACGCTCGCCTCCCCCACATCCTAACACCACCACACCACACAACACAACATCACAACACACCACCACGCAGATACTAGCACTGACTACTTCCCAACACCCACATCATCATCCACATCATCATCCACACACCTATACATGCACACACGCACACTTCAAGGTCACCAGCCCTCTTCCACTCGCACATAATACTCTCTTATATACACGCACGCGCACCTTCGTTTTCGGATCACCACTACTTTATTATCTCCCCATCTTCCTAGCTCTCATGTGTGACCCCTCTATCCGGCATTCGCCATGATAGATCGCTAGCCACTACACATTCTTTATTTTCTCTCCCTGTTTCTTTCTGTTTTCTTTTCTGCAGAAGAGCGTAAGCTCAAAACGTTAAAGACTTTTTTACTTCCCAAACGTTAAACTAATACATCTGCTTGTTGTCTACACCACCTGCCTTCGTC
>NC_068993.1:41572578-41572871 GCF_001194135.2 Octopus bimaculoides | reverse complement strand
TATATATATATATATATATATATGTGTGTGTGTGTGTGTGTGTGTGTGTGTGTGTGTGTGTCTCTGTGTGTGTATGTGTGTGTCTGTGCATGTATATGTACATATATATACACACACACATACATATACATGTATACATATATATATATATATGTACATATATATGTATCTATAAATACATATATACACCTATATGTATGTATGTATATGTGTGTGTGTGTATATATACATGTATACCTATATATATACATATATACCTATATATATATATATATATATATATATATATATAT
>NC_068993.1:41570001-41570827 GCF_001194135.2 Octopus bimaculoides | reverse complement strand
GAGAGAGAGAGAGAGAGAGAGAGAAAGAGAGCGCGAAACAAATTATCTCTATCTATATATATATATATGTTCCCAGAGTTGATCCTCTCCACTTTCTGCTTTTTCATGCAGTGCTTGTGAATTTACTTAAGTCTTAACTGTGATCACCGAAGCTAAGGAAACAGCGAACAGTCTGGGACAGACTCTCAAATTTTATGCAATAAAAGCATCTACCCACACTAACCAGTTTCTGGAACTCTTTATCAGTACTTGCAACGGTGTAACACCCTATCACACAAATTCACTTCTATGCTATAATCCCGCATGCCCTCCCTCTTCCATTCAACTCCACCAAGGTAGTTTAGTCTAATCGGTTGAATACTATGCATTGGAACAAACGCGGCGAAATGTTCTTGAAGTTACATTGACATTAAGGAGACTAGTATGAAGCTGCGTTGAATAAGAGATACAGATGTACAATCATGTTTGACACTTTCGTATACACTTGGGCGTGGGAAGAAATTTCGCAGCGAAAATAGTCTCCAGAGAAAAGCCTTCTCAGACAATATATTTGTGAAAACACATCACTGGACAACGGACGCTGTCATCTAATTGTAGGACGCATGCATTTCTGAACCGTTACAAATTTGTCTTTCACAACGGGAAGACCTCTCTGCAGCAAAAGGCCTTCCACAACCGACTGTACAAGAACGTGTCAAATATGAGTGTACTCTCATATGCACCATTTATCGCTACTTTATACGCCTTTCGTTAATGAATTCCAGTTCAACCAAGCTTCGCGCACATCAGCAAATGAACTATTTGTACTTCTTATATGCATATATAT
>NC_068993.1:41568402-41569752 GCF_001194135.2 Octopus bimaculoides | reverse complement strand
ATATATATATATATATATATATATATATATATATATATATACAGATATCCTATTTTTATTCTTTTACTTGCTTCGGTCATTTGACTGCAGCCATGCAGAGTTTTATTCGAACAAATCGACCTGAGGACCTATTCTTTGTAAGCCTAGTACTTACTTTATCGTTTACTTTTGCCGAACCGCTGTGTTATGGGCACGTAAACACACCATTGCCGATTTTCAAGCGGTGATGGTGGGGACAAACAGACACAAAGACATACATAGATATATGCATGTATATCTATCTATCTATCTATCTATCTATCTATCTATCTATCTATCTATCTATCTATCTATCTATCCATGTATCTATCTATCTATCTATCTATCTATCTATCTATCTATCTATCTATCTATCTATCTATCTATCTATCTATATATATATATATAGAAGGATTGATTCGGTTTTCATACCAAATGAAACATGACGCAGAAACATATGCGTCCTGCGATCCGATAACGTCATTCATAGCCCGATGATGTTTTCACAGACATTGACTACGAAGATAATTTTCTTCCAAGACTATTTCTTCAGCGGCAAGTATTCCCATGTTCGAGTGTTCACGAACGTATTAAATATGATTGTACACACATATATTTTACTTTATTAATTTCATCTGACTGGGCTATACCATTAAAATTCACCACGGTGGTTTAGTCTAATATCAGTAGGAAGTCTACATTTTACTTAAATACAATCTTCCTTAGGACAAAGAATAAGAATAGATTAGAAAGTTTCCTGTTTAGGCTTGGGGCGTAAACTTGTCGAAAATGTAGAGTAGCAAAGAAACTTCGTTTAGTTAGAAGAGACTAAGGCAGGAGGTTCCTGAATTAATTATATCCTACGGTTAAGTGACAACTAACCGGAATAGTAATTAATAATAAATCACAAGGTGGGCCGGTAGTAGTGTTGTTGGTTGTAGTGGTCATAATGATGATAATGTGCTGAAAAAATAAAGAAACATATGAGAATCAGTTAATTACGTGAGTCGATGGGAAAAAATATAATTGAACGGAACTAACAGACAAATTTGAAGAGACAGTTTTTACAAGACTCTCATCAGAAATGGAAGTGATGAAGAATATTAATATAATGATTTTCCTACATTAAACGAGAATTCTTCATGTCGAATGTTCAGCAATGAATGCTCATATAAGGGAAATATAACTTATTTTGTCACAGATGTTTCGGCACCGCTTATATGGCGTTGTTGATTGTACGCCAACTTATTTGGCATCAGACATTTAAATGCTTTTCTCGTTCTCTCCCTCTCTCTCTCTCTCTCTCTCTCTCTCTCTCTCTCTCTCTCTCTC
>NC_068993.1:41562681-41568391 GCF_001194135.2 Octopus bimaculoides | reverse complement strand
CTCCCTTTCTCTTTTTGTGTGTAAGCATATTTCTTTTTACGTGTATGCCGAGAGGGAAAGTGTTTATGTCAATCGTGTTCAAGTAGTAGGCTGTTCAATATTCATAAATTGTAATCTCTCTCTCTTTCTCTCTCTCTCTCTATCTCTCTCTCTTTCTTTCTCTCTCTCTCTCCCTCCTCATCTCTCTCCTCTTTATCTTCTTCTCTCTCTGTCTCCCTCTTCTTTTTTCTCTATCTTTATGGGTTATATTTCGCGTTCGTGCGTGCGTGCATATGTCTGTGTATAGTTTCCTCCAACTCCAAGAAGTACTGTCTCCAAAAACGCTGAATATGCCGTCAGCATTTCTAAATCATCTACGTCCAAACAGCTGGACAAAATCATTTCATTCCATTTATAATGTTGCCCCAAAGTTAAGGAGGTTGGCTGAGCATTTGAAATAGTAACCAGGACCTTGCACTAATATAAAAATCTTGTAATCTCCCTTCTGTCGTACAGTGGCACCATATGAAATTTCCTTTCTGCAAGTTCACTATTTAAAAACAAAACCGATAAATGTCTGTGCCATGAGGTAATCACTTTCCTGCCTAGAAGTAACCACCAAATCTCCCTCAAAATGAATCTACCAATAATAAAATATAAATAGAAATCAATTTGGATAATGTAGTACTGAATTCCCTGAAAGTAGGAAAAAGATGAAATGGTCACAGTTGGAACATAAAAAAACGAGACCGATCGCATCTGTTAAAGAGCATTCGTTTGTTAGTTACCCTCTGTCACGTGTTAGCTCTACCAGCTAGATAAAATTGTCAAATCTCCCTTAAAATCAAACGCTAACAAAACAAAAAACTAAACAATAAATATGGTTGATGCTGGATAATGTGGTGTTGAGTTCCCTGCACATTAGAATATGGCAGGGTGTTCACATCAGACATATCTTTTGTTTTTAAGTCTTTTCGATTGGGGTTGACCAAGGATTGGGTAAACTGTAATAACAGCAACAGTGAAGTCGTTTGTGTTAGTGGTTAGGGTAGTCGGCTCACGTTCCTAAGGTCGTGAGTTCGATTCCCGGCGGCGCTTTGTGTCCTTGAGCAAGACAACTTATTTCACGCTTCCCCAGTCCGATCAGCTGGCAAAAATGAATAGTACCTGCATTACAAAGGGCAATCCGTGTTCACATTCTGTGTCACACTGAATCTCCCAGAGAACTACGTTAAGGGTACGCGTGTCTGTGGAGTGCTCAGCCACTTGCACCTTAATTTCACGAGCAGGCCAGTTCCATAACAGCAACAATAACAATTTTTCATCCTTTGATGTTTATTTTTTCTCTCTCCCTGTACGTAGGAAAAAAGATGGGATGGCCATGGCTGGACACTTTTGATCATAAGCCCGCTCTACTATGTTTGACCGGAATGTGGCTCAAATAACAACAACAGTCAGTTTCTTCCTTTAATGTGTGTCGTTCTTCCTCTCCGGTCTCGCTCTCTTTCTGTGATTGCTCTTTCCCCCAACTTCATCTCTCTCTCTCTTTCTACCCCCCTCTCTCTCTTTCTACCCCCTCTCTCTCTCTCTCACTCACTCATTCTTTTTCTCCCTCCTTTTCTCTCTCATTTCAGTCTCTCCCTCTTTCTCTCTCTCTCTTCACTAGCTCTATATTTTCACTCAAATCTCACTCTCTTTTTCCTCTCCCCATTCACTCCCCTTTCTCCCCCTTCTCTCTCTCCCTCTCTCTCCTTTTCTCTCTCTCCATCACTTTGCTCACTCTACCTTTTTTTTCACTCACTCTAACCTCGTTCTCTTTCATTCCATTTCTTTACTCTCTTTTCATTCTCTCTAATCTCCCTCTCTTTCTATCTATCTATCTATCTCCGCGGTCATATACTTTCACTTTCTCTTTTACTCTTTATCTCTCTCTATTTCTACTCTATTCTATATCATTGCATCTCTCTTTCCACTCATTACCACTCATTACAATCTCTCTTTCTCTCTCTTCCTTACAAGCCAATAGTGTTTCTTCAATGAAAAGTTAAATGTAGAAAATATAGCATAAAAGGCGATAAAAAATTTACTAGCTTGATTTCATTATAAAACAACAGTTATGAAACCATGTAAGGAGAGTGTAATCGTCATCATACATGATCTTACAAATAAATTTATTAATTCCTAAAAAAAATATACGGTAGAAATCTATTAACGAAGACAACTTAATTTAGAGTTTTACTTGTTGCTTACTTTTTTTCCTAAATAAAATCCCATTTATATAAAGTTAATTTGATCATTTATAATTACACTGGACATAAATTAGTGTTCGTGTCATGTGTGTGTGCTCGCGCCTGTGTATGTGTCTGCCCATGTGTACTTGTGTGTGTGTGTTTGCTTGTGTGTGTGCGTGTGTGTGTGTGTCTGCGTGTGTGTGTCTGCTTGTGTGTGCGCGTGTGTGTGTTCGCGTGCGTGTGTGCGTGCGTGTGTGTATATGTGTGTGTATGCGTTTCTGTATATATTCTGAACGTGTAAGAACGCTGCAAGGCCAAACTGTCGAGAAGTTTGTTTCCCCATCATGAGTTCCCGGGCTCTATCTCATTGTGCAGTATCTTGGGAATGTATCTTTTTTTTTAACCATAGACTCAGATCGACCCAAGTCTTGTAGCCTTGTGAATAAAATTGACGGAACGGAAAGTAAGCTAGGCGGAAGTAAAAAATAAATAGATGCACCCTTTTAAAGCCTAGCCAGGCTCATGGGCCCGGTTTTCCAGTTTCAATGGCCTATGCGTTCCCTAGCTGGATGGGACGCTAGTCCATCACAGCATTACTCATGTTTGCCAGCTGAGTGGACTGGAGCAACGTGAAATGAAGGGTTTGGCTCCAGAAAACAACGCGTCACCCGGTCCAGGAATCGAAACCCTAACCACTAAGCTACGAGGAGGAAGTACCAGTAGTAATTCAAAACCCTAGTCTTGCGATACACGTTTGTGTGTGGTGGACTATTCAATCATTGATGCGCTAATTAGCAGTTAATTAAGGTGATTGAGCAACGTGGCGAACTGTCAGAATCGTTATCATGCCAGGCAAAATGTTTAGCGGCATTTCATCAAATACCGGCGAGGTCGACTTTACCTTTCATCCTTTCGGGGTCGATGAAATAAGTACCAGTTAAATATTGGGGTCCATGTAATCGACTTACCTCCTCCCACCAAATTACTAGCCTTCTGCTAAAAATCGTAAACAATTAAAATAATCGATCAACTAAATATTCATTATCGATGATGATGAAGATCTATTTTATTATTTTGTGCTTATGTGTATCAACGTGTGCGTACCTGCATATGTATATTTTTGTGCAAATCTGTGTGAATTTTAATATTTGTAAGTTATACCGTGCGTAATAGTATGTATGTGTGTGTGTGTGCATGTATGAGCTTGCGTCTGTTTATGTGTGTGTTTGTATCTACTATTTTGTCATGATATAAAAAAAGGTAACACTAAATTCTGTTTTATTCGGATATCTGTTTGATCCAATGCAATGTTGTTGTTAACAGTATGCATTAATTCAGTTGATCGAGCAACTGAATACTCATCATCGAAACCGATGAAGATCCATTTAATCTTTACATTTTTATATTCTTATGTGTATGCGTAACACGTGTGTCCGTGTCTGTACGTATACGAACATGAATGCACATTTATGCTTGCATATTATTTTTTCGAGCACATACGTGTATGTATATATTTATGTTCTGTAAGTATATATGCATGTACTATCATGTATGTTATGTGTGTGTGTGTGTGTGTGTGTGTGTGTGTGTGCGCATGCATGTATGTATGAATGCTTGTATGTTGTATGTATATATGTTGTATGCAAGTATGTATGTATATATGCATGTGTGTATGTATGAATGGTTGTGTACGTATGCATGTATACATTCAATTGTGAGCATTCTAACAACTGTGTACTCATCTTCGAACCCGACGAAGATCCAGTTGATTTTTTATTTTCATATGCTTATGTGTATGAATGCATAATACATGTGCATGCGTCTATATTTATTCGAATATGTATGTATTTTTAAGCGTGCATATCAATTTTTTCGAGTACAAGCGTGTATGTATATATGTATCTCATGTATATATATATATATATATATATATATATGTATATATTATGTATATATATATATATATATATATGTATATATTATGTATATATATATATGTATATGTATATATTATGTATATATATACATATAAATATATTTATATATACGTATATGCATGTATTAATGCATATATGTTGTATGTATATATATGTATGTGTGTATGTATCTATATATGAATGTGTGTGTATGAATGGGAGTGTACGTATGCCAGTATGCATGCAATTGTGTGCATGTGTGTGCATATATGTGTCTATTATTTCATCATGATGTGATAAGTTAAAACTTAATTTTGTGTAACTGGGACTCTTCTTTTCTCTATTGTTATTCATTGGTTAATTAACATCGTGTGCATTAGAAGTTTTGTTGTTGTTTCTGTTACCTTTTTTTTTGTATTTTGTTTCCTCTTTCCCCCGCTTTTTGTAGGAGATCTTCTTTCAGATGTAGAGACCTTTTGGCAATATTTTATGAAATTCTGAAAAGTCTGATTCATCCTTGGTGCATCTCATCAAGAATCACTAATCTTCCATCCAAATTATTTCTGTAGCTGCTGACGAACGTTAAGAGATATTATCTTGCTTACAAAATGGCGAACTATGAAAAATAGTTAAGAAAGAAACAACAACGGGGAAAAAATAACATGAATAAAACAAAAATCCAAGATGGCTAATTGTTAAAACGAAAAATGTTTTTGGGATAAAATTGAATTTTCTGGAAATGGATTAACAGCAATGAATTGAAAAGAATCGACGCGTTAAATGTGATATGACATTTGTGTGATCATCTAAGTCGTACAGGGTTGACAGTTCTGGTGATTATAGTGTTTATTAATTCTTTAATGAAAGTAGCGACCAGTAAACCAAAGACAATTTAATTTTCATACTTCTATGTTCGGTTCGTTTTTAATATGAAATCCCATTTATATAATGTTCCATTCGATATTTTACGACTCTTCTAAATATATATTTAGAATTTTCTTAACCAGAAATGATATGTACTCATTCCACTTACCACACTCTCTCTCCTCACTTTCTCTCCATTTCTCCTTTTATTTCTGTCTGTTTGTCTGTCTACTCATTCTCTCTCTCTCTCTCTATCTCTCTCTCTCTCTCTCTCTCTCTCTCTCTCTCTCTGTATCTATCTATCTAGCTATCTCGCTATAAATATATGTGTCTGTAAGTGTGTATATATATATATATATATATATATATATATATATATATATATATATATATATATGCATACATATACACATATATATACACATACATACATATATGTATATATGTATGTACGTATACACATAAGTATATATATATATATAGAGAGAGAGAGACATTTATGTGTGTGTATGCCTATTTCTTTTTTTATTCTTTCGTTACTCATCCTTGTCTCAGTCTTTATATACTTTCATTTAGACAAGCAATTATAGGCACGTTTATATACATACATAAAATCATACATATAATATATACATATACACATATATAACTATCAATAAATTTTTAAATAATAAGCAGACACACCTACATACATATATACATACATACATACATACATAC
>NC_068993.1:41557828-41562671 GCF_001194135.2 Octopus bimaculoides | reverse complement strand
TAGATAGATAGATAGATAGATAGATAGATAGATATACATACATACATAAGCAAACACAGACATATATTTATATATATGCGTATATACACTCACACATTGCTATACATACTCTGATACTCCCGCAAAGTTTCAAATATATACATTATTGAAACACTTGTGTGTGAGCTTACATATGTATGGTGTGTGTGTCTGTGTTTGTAAGTGCGTATGTATGATCTTGTATGTATGCATGTGTGTGTGAGTGCCTGTGTGCGCGTGCGTGTGTATTTGTGAGTGCATATGTGTGAGTTTGTGTGAGCTTCAGCGTGTATGTGTGCGTCAGTGTGTCTCTGTGCACTCGTATGTAAGTGTGCGCGCGGGCGTTCTTCATTTGAAGTAAACATAATCATTTCAGAAAGCTAACATTTAATAAAACATAATTGAACTGTCGGAGAGAAATGGCATTTCTACATTAAAGAATAACTCTCCCCATATTTATGTATATGTTCATATATACATACATACATACATACTTACATACATACATACATGCATACGTACATATGTGTGTGTATATATGTATATATATATGTATATATGTATATATATATGTGTGTGTATATATATATATATATGCACGTATGTATAGATACACAGAAAGGTAGATTGATATAGATATATATGTATGTATATAGCGACATATGTATATATATACACATATACATACATCCACAGATTTGTATGTGTGTGTGTGTGTGTGTGTCTGCATGAACATTTAAATGAAATATAAATATTAAAAAAAATCTATTTCTATTTATTTCCACTCAATTAAAAATAAACTCTATATCAATTACGAATTATTTTTATAGCCTTTCGTCGACTGTTGTCTTCATGTTTTTTTTTTCGTATGATATACATACATACATACATACATACATACATACATACGTACATACATATGTACATACATATATATAATTTCACTATTATATTTCATTAGAACTTATATCATTATAGGCGAAATATCCTCTTGTGATCACACACATTATGTTGTCCGTCCATAAGAAAAATTCTTTACTTAAAGCCTACATCAAGAATGAATCATTATATATGTACATGAAAAGTTTGAACAACTATGTAATTAAGAATACCATGTTAAAATGGTTTTGTTATATATTTATATTATTCTATATTCATTTATCTATTTTATTTCGACCCTCCTTCACATTCACTCAGTTTTATAAATGCGTTATAAAAACTAGCTTTCGATCTTATAAAGAATTCTGCTGACGGTTTTAAAATTAACACATTTTTCTATACAACAGCGTTATTTCTATGCGGCATTTATCTTCATCGTACCACTCTAAATTATTAGCTTTGTGGGTAAATATGTTGGACACATTTTGTACCGGACTAAAAATGCATTATAGTATTGCAATCGCAAATTTCTACTTTATGGATTCACATCTTTCCAAGTTCTTATTTACGTTTAATTCTCTCAAGATAGATTAAAAAGATGTTGGTAAATATATTAGAGCCGACATCACCGATTATGCTGTTTGTATTAAAAAGGACGGCCATTGAACATGTAATAAATCAATATATATTAGCATCTAAAACATATTGGTAAGATACAATTGTCCGAATCTTAGAGAAATTGTTTTACCAATTCCACTTACTAAGTTAAATTTCCTGGGAAAAGCATTAACGATACAACATTCTATTGCTGTTCTCCTATAAATTTTACACCAACATCTTTCGTTTTCCTCGTAGGATAATTATTTTAAATCTCTTATAAGCTTGAGAAATGAGTGTCAGGACTTGCTAACGGCTTTGAAATATTTAAGTGTCTTAACTTCTACATATCAAACAAATATACTTAGTATCATAAGCGTAGATTATATTCAAAGTGATTCTAATAACTTGGGGGAAGATTTTCTACTCAGAATGCATAAAATATTATTCTTTTTGCTCCCGTTCATATTATACGGGGTCTCGGGCGTCTGTATCTGCTGTTGTATGTGGACAAGATGTTATTCAGGAGGAGGACATGCATGCGTGTCTCACCTCTCTTAAATTGCTGTCAGATCGCAAAGGACAGTAACAAAGACAGCAAGGCATCTTTTTCTACCCGTCTTAAAGTTCCGCAAATACATCACACTCTGCGTTGGTAGTTTTTTTAATTAACCCTGAAAAGTTGAAAGGGCAAGGTGACCTCGGCGAGATATGAACTGATGATGTAGAGCTTCAAAACAAATACGCAAGGTATCTTGCCCGTCTGGCCAACATTCCAAGAATACACCATTCTATACTGGTACTTTGTTTCATCAATTCCGTAAGGACGATGGGGAAGTTGGCCTCCGAGATAATTGAACTCAAAGACTAAACGATTAACACAAGGCACTTTTCCCGTCCCTCTTATAGTTCCAATACACTGTTTTGTGTTGGTATTTTGTTTTGCGATCTTCAAAAGGATAAAATGTAAAGTAGGCCTGAATGAAATTCGAACTCAGAACGTATAGGATTACGAAATACCGCAAAGCTTTCTGTCCAACGTTTCAAACGACTCTGCCAATAATACCTCCTGCATTAATATGTATTTGTAGCCAACGTCCTAGTTTTCAACTAGGAGTAGCCATATACTCTGAGTTTGAAGATTTCTTGGAGACACAAGGCACGTTATATAATGTCTATAGAGAATAATTATTAATATCTCTAATTTTAAATACTGTGTACTGACCACAGGACAAACGGTAGTTCGAAGTAATATTCTAGGAAGTCACTAATCTTAGGAATTATCAAAGATGGAACTCTTTGGAAACCCTAAGTTCCTCACAACTACTCTGCTAATCTAATAATAAATGTAAAGATACAATTCAGAAAATTAATTTACTTTTGTCATCATGATAAATGAGACGAGATTGGCCATGCCGTTTTGCTTCCGTTTTTTTTTCTTTTTCAGCCCTTTTTTTCTCATTATTATTCGTATCTTTTTCTTTCTCTTTAGGTAGGGGTCTGTTTTTAGATATATCCGCGCAATTGGTTCTCTAGAAGACAATCTTAATTAATTTTACAAATGCCAAATACTTGATATGATGCCAAAGCGAATGGCACCTGCAGATAGGTTAACCGTTTCCTGCTTAATATCTGGCGTGTATTGCCCAGCCAAAGAAAAAAGACAAAGATAATAAAAGTAAATAAATAAAAAGTAGGGGATGAAATTAGAAGAAAGGAAAGGGGACAGTGTTTTTATTTTTTTGTGAATGTTTGTCAGAAACACTCTGTTGTTGGGAAAAGCGGCCATTTATCTTTGGAGATAAAGAAAGAAACAAAAAAGGGTATCAGGTTAACACAATTGCTGTTCTATGTCATGTTGTAGCATGACATCAAACTGATATCGAATGTACTGAGAATATATAAAGGATATATATATACGCACACACATAGATACAAATATACATATATACATAGATAAATACATACTTACTTGTTGAAGGTATCTGTTTTCTAATGTCGATATTCAATTACGATTATATTTTATGGAATGGTTAAACAAGTAAATGGACTGTTTCTAGACACAATTACATTCAGGTTTTACATATATGTGTGCGTTGTTATTCATTAGAAAGCTTCGTCCATGCGGACTGCCTTCCACAGCAAAAAAAAACATTTCTTACATTTCAGCTTCGTTCAGTTATTGGACTGCGGCCATGTAGACTTAGTCGAACAAACCGACCCAGAACTTGTTTAAAGTCAGGCACATAGTCTATCGGTTCATTCACGAACCGTAAAGTTATGGATACGGAATGAGACAGACACCATTTGTCAAGTAGTGGAGCGACAAATACAGGCACACACATTCTCTCTCTTTCTCTCTTTCTCTGTTTCTCTGTTTCTCTGTTTCTCTGTTTCTCTCTTTCTCGCTTTCTCTCTTTCTCTCTTACTCTCTTTCTCCCTCTTTCTCTCTATATATATGTGTGTGTGTGTGTGTGTGTGTGTATTAGTTTGACACTCGGGAAAAGTGTTTGACGTTTCGAGCTTACGCTCTTTGACAGGAATGAGAGGGAAAAATGGAATGAGAGTGAGAGAAAACAAAGAGAGAGAGAGAGAGAGAGACAGAGAGAGAGAGACAGACAGACAGACAGACAGACAGACAGACAGACAAACAGAAAACAAGTGTGTCTTGATTCACTCGTACGGCAGGTTTTCACTCGGTTTCCGTTTACGATATTCACTAACAAAGTATTAGTCGGCCCAGAGTTAGAGTTGAAGACACTTGTCTCCGGAGCTGTAAAGTGAGATTAGATCCGAAACCAGGTGGCTGCAAATCGATTTTCTTAATCACAGAGCCATGCCTGCGCCTCATCGATGACGTTCGAACATGCAATCTTTAAATAAACATATCGTCTTTTAGATATAGAAATGATACAGAAAACTTATGCATAGGATAGCATTTATATATGTTATACAAAAGTTATATGTATGACTGACTAGCAATTTATTAAAACTCACACGTTGAATAAATAAAATATAATTCTTGCAAGTAATCAGAGCTAATTAGAGATAATTAAAGCTAATTAAAGATGCTTAATAAGCATGCATTTATTGAAGTATAAAATGAACGGTGTTACAGCATATTGAAATAAATGTCAGAAGCTCCATGCTTCTAACACATACAGTGTTGCACAATATCAGGGTTAAGATTTCACCATTAAAAAAGCCTTAAGCAAACACCAGTCTTCTTGCGCTTGATATTTTCAGATTATTGAAGTGAAAGTGCCTTCGTGTTCCCACTTTTTATTTCCTTCAACATCCATATGTGTGTGTGTGTGTGTGTGTACACACGCACGCATATATATATATA
>NC_068993.1:41556368-41557382 GCF_001194135.2 Octopus bimaculoides | reverse complement strand
GTACACACACATGTGTATATGTATGCGTGTGTAAATGTATATATATATGTGCGTGTGTGTGTGTATGTGTGTGTGTGTGTGTGTGTGCGTGTGTGCATCTGCGTCTATATGTTTGCACGACATTGTTATTCTTAGTGATACATCTTTATCTCTGTACATATGTATGTATGCGCGTGAGTGTGCGCGCACGTGCACATCTATATGTGTGTGTGTGTATGTGCGTGTGCGTGTACATAGCCGTGTGTATATATGGGAGTATGTGTGTGTGTGTGTGCATAATTCCCAGGGCATCCTTTTGTGACCTTTCCGTTTATCTCCAAACCCGGATTTAACGATTTAAGACAAACTACATTTCTTTCAGTTGCAACAATCTCTATATTTCTTATATGTCTTGTTGTGGCGGATATGTGCGTAGGCCGACATGTTTGTGTGCGTATGTGTGGAGTGCTTGTATGTGTAAGTCAGCATTTCGTGTGGCTGTGTGTTTATCTTTATGGATATGGATATGTGTATCTGTATGTTCTCTGTATCATTTTGGCTTCTTTGGAGTGTGTTCGTGTGAAGCTGTTTCTAAGAGATAATATATGTGTTTTGAGTGTATGTGCGTATGTGCGTGTGTGTATATGTGCGTGTGTGTGAGCGTGTGTTCTATGTGTTATATGTTATATGTTGTTGTATAAGTTCAATATCATTTCAGTTTCTGTGTGTGCTCATGTGTTTGGTGTGTTCGTGTTTTCCTGTGTCTAAGAGATAAAGACATTTGCTATCGTTACCGTCAAATGTCCTATTTCCAGAGACATGAGAATGTTGGTAATTGATGCTATTTCCACACCAATGTTTGAAATAATAAGTAAATATTATCATTTCGCTTCTCCGAGAAGTACTTACTGTAAAAGAAGACAAGTTAAATACACTGAGTACACACACACGCATGCTCGCACACACACACACATACACACACACACACACACACACACACACACACACACACACACACACACACACACACACACA
>NC_068993.1:41550290-41555899 GCF_001194135.2 Octopus bimaculoides | reverse complement strand
GACAAAGCAGGCCCTTTGAAATACAGGTACTACTCATTTTTGCCAGCTGAGTGGACTGGAGCAACGTGAAATAAAGTGTCTTGCTCAAGGACACAACGCGTCGCCGGGAATTGAACTCACGACCTTACGATCGTGAGCCGATTGCCCTAACCACTAAGCCACGTGCCTTCACTGCAGGAAGGAAGGAAGGACAGCAGGAAGGTAAAAAGGGCAACAATGATTCACGATAAACTTATATACTGCCTTCAAGATCGCAGCATTTAACTGCAATATACAACTGACTGCTAAGGATTTGGCAATGAAGGTTCTGTACACTGGTGTGAGCTTGGGGAAGACTGATACCTTTCCACGCACCAAAGTAATTGTTTCTACAACTGCAGAAAGGAGATGAATTAGCAGAGTCGTTCAAGTGCTTGACAGAATGCATCGCAGAATTTATTCCAACTCTTTGTAGTTTGAGTTCAAATCCTTCCGATGTTAGTTTTACTATTTATCATTTTGATATGAATAAAAGAAAAATTCGGCCCAGACTGCTGGAACCAGCATTAAATAACACCAGTTTTGACAAAGAGGTACACACACCCACACACACACACACACAACCCCAGAACACAAAAGCACATCACTAAGAATAACAATGCATACAAATATAAAGACGCAGATGCACATATATTTATATATATACACTCTAACGCAACATACTCACGCGCACCCACCCACCCCCCACACACAAACATACACCCACATATTTCCATCTAGCAAATTCCACTCACAGGATATTTTGAACCTAGCACTATAACAAGAAGTCTTGTGCCAAAATTTGTAGCCGTTGAGTTGGCAGAAGAGTTAGCACGTCGGATATAATGCTTAGCAGCAATCCTCCCGGCTCTTTACGTTCTGAGTTCATATCCTGCCAATGTTGGCTTTGCCTTTTATCTTTTGAGATCAATAAAATAAAGTACCAATCAGGTAGAGGTGTCGATATAATCGACACCTCTACCACTAAAACTACTGGTCTTATGACAAAAAATGAAGGTGGCGATCTTGAAGAAATGATAAGCGCTTCGGACAAAATGCTTAGCGGTATTATTTCTAGAATTTTGTAATTTGATTTCAAATTTTGCCGAGGTGGACTTTGCTTTTTATCTTTTTGGGTCAGTAAAATTAAGTACCAAATAGGTACAGGTGTCGTTAAAATCGAATATACCCGTATCACTAAAACTGCTGGCTTTAGGGCAAAAACTGAAGGTGGTGAGCTTAAAAAATTGATAAGCTCTTCGGACAAAATATTAAGCGGTATTCTTCCTAGGATTTTGCGTTTTGATTTCAAATTTTGCCGAGGTTGACTTTGCCGTTCATCCTTTTGGGGTCGATAAAATAAGTACTAGTTGAGCACTGGGCCGATGTAATCCACTTACTCCCTCCTCTTAAAATTACGAGTCTTCCGCCAATATTTGAAACAGATATTTTTATTTTCTATAAAAACTAGTAAAAATATTTTCCTATGTATCAGAAATTCGAAAGTTTCCTAGTTGGAATCGGTTCCTGTGCAATGAAGAAAATTATAGAAATCTATATTTATGAAATCATATAGCGATTAACAACTAACTCCACTGTGAGCTATCATCATATGCAGGAATTTTCATTGATGTTTAAAATTACATGTATGGTGAGCTTTATGGATATCTAAAATAGGTGATAACTGTAAGAGGTTTAATGAATATTGAGAAGTATGTTACTGCGAAGAGATAGAAATCTGTTAATGTTAGCTGATTTAATGGTATGGCACTGGAATTAAACTTTATGGACACCTCGAAACTGTCTTTGAAGAAACTTTCTGTCACGTAATACATAACAGATCGACGACGATGGTTTAGGAGATGGATCGGCGATAAGGCTTTGTGATCACATTTAGTTTAAATTTTATTATTGTTGCATGATGTTTAAAGCAGATTAATCTAATATAGGGGCTATGAGATTGGTAATTTAACGTTTAGGTTGACAAAAATCAATTTCAGAAGCTTGTAGATTTATGATTTTTATGAAATATCTGCAGATATCGCTAAAATGCATTTTTCATTATTTATTTTTAAATAGATTCTTAATAATCAGCGCCAAAGATATTCCAGGAATCAACACGACATCATAGATTTTTTTTCATGATAATGAATATTTAATATTAATCTCTTTGTTTCTATATAAAACGGATCTCTTAAACTGATATGAAATATAACGATAGATAATGTGAGTGAACAGAAAGATAATTCTCTCAGCTCCCCCCCACTTACTCTCTTTCTCTCTCTCTCTCTCTCTCTCTCTCTCTCTCTCTCTCTTTTACACACACATATACACACACGCATTCTTTCCCGATGTCGTACATGGTTATAGCAAAATCATTTCATTAAAGAAAATAACAGCATTAGGTAAAATCTGGCAAGATGTGATGCCAGCATTACAAGATGGTTTGTATTGTCGTATGGTTCATTAAGTGTGTGTTTCTCTGTAATGAATCCAGAATGGTTTTGTTTTGCAGTTCAATAATGATTACAGATGTTTAATTTTTTCGAGGCAGATTCTTTAACTAAACTGACACGAAGTTCTTGTTAACATCATGTCGAGTTCTTGGCTATTGGGATTCAGAAATTACGAAGCAAGATGTGTTGTCTCGACAGTGCTAATTACAATTCTTGGAAGTGAATTGAATAGAACATACGTACATATATACGTACATACACGCATATATACATATATGTGTATATGAGTGTGTGTGTATATATAATAACATACATATATATATATATTTACATATATACACATGCACACGTGTATGTATATATGTATATGTGTGTGTATGTGTGTGTGTGTGTGTGTGTATATGTGTATGTATGCATATGTTTGTAAAGATGTACTTGGAAACTCGCCAAGCGACACTGGGATGTTTTCGAAGTGATTATCTCTCAGGAGGTAACGAACCTCGTCTTTTCTCAACTAATAACTCAGTTTCAAATGTTGTAATACTACACTTTAACGAATAACAATCTATATACCAGCGGATATTTTTACACACCAGTGATTTGGAAACAGTATTGTAAAAGCAATATTGAACCAGAATTTAAACCGATAGAAAATTTTATTGAGACATTATTTCATCGAGTGCCAGCACAAAGTCTGCGCCAAACACTTAGCTTTTGATTATAAACTTGGTAATGCATCGCTGACTGATACAGTATTAATCAAGTAATATATTCTACTGGGGAAGAAATATCGAAAATCATCCGAGTGTTTAAGACAATATCTATAGCAATAACTCGCTACATCCATGAAAGTACGTGCCAATGTTCAGATGTATTTTTATAGGTATGTGTCACACGCCATTAATCAATATTCTGCACGGTATTCTCAATTGCTACGTTGAGCTCGATATCAGAGAGAGAGAGAGAGAGAGAGAGAGAGAGAGATATAGAGAGAGAGAGAGAGGGAGAGAGAGGGAGAGAGGGGGGAGAGATTATAAATTGCAGGTTTATCACATCACCTTAGTTGACACCAAATATATTCTGACAGGGTGTCGATGAAATATTCACACGTATATATTTATGTTTTATTGCAGTCTATTTGTAATTAAGTTTGGAAGAAACAGCAACAAAGCTCTTCATCTAGTAAATAATTTAATGCTTTCCATAAGCTTTCTCGCTTTTCATTTCCCCGTGTGCAACCTTTTCGTGAACATATTCAGAATTATAACCGATCTGATCTGAAGACAGAACACCTATCTACTGCTATTATATGCTATTTCCATTTGACTTGCCATTCTGAATCTGTCGGAAATTCGCTACTGACATCGAAAGAAACCATATTTAATATCTTACTAAAAGTCATCGTTCTTGTCATACATATTTATTCTGTTTTGATATTGATAGAATTATGATACTTGTTCAGTATTGATCACATATGATGCCTTGTGCACCAGTATATATTTCTTTTACTTTTTTTCCTTTTATTATTAAATCATTTGCTGAAATGTTTTACTTTTTAACATTATTTTTTTAATATCAACAAGATAAACAGCGGTAAATCTTCATAAATTCGGAGTAGATCTAATGACAAGTTAGTGATTTAACTACATTAGTACGATGCTATCTTTAAAATATTTCACAGACAGCATTCTAAATAGTTTTATCAGTTTCACAAAACACATGTACTATCTACAATTGATTAATATCAAATTTTACGATCTTATTAACTGACGCAGCCCCACCATCTCAACTTTAATGTAAATCAGTACATTAAGGCGTTTGGAGGGAGTGGGACCCACTGTTCAACTTTTGTAGTTGAACTAGAAAGCAGTGGGCGTGTGTAAACAGGCTGAGATTTGGCCTGAAATGCGGCTAATATCGATTTTGTGAATCCCCTAACATCAGTGCTACTCTCTGACCGGTGCCGGTTAGAGAGCCATCAGCTGTCAGTACGCAGCGGGTTTCCAGAAAAGAAAGAAACATTATAAAATGCTTATAAAATGCTTATGTAATATTGTATTATTTGTTTACAAAATAAATATAAGATTTAAAAAATTGCCTAATTTATTATATTCCAGTTCTATATTTAAGAGATGAGGAATTCTGTACATTATTTTCATTATTTACATTCGACGGATATTTGCCCTCATCTTGTTTGTTGTTAACACAACGTTTCGGCTGATATACCTTCCAGCCTTCTTCAGGTGTCTAGGGAAAATTTCGAACCTGGGTTCTCATTCCTAAGGTATTCTTCGATGTTGTTATTATTATTATCATTATTATTATTGTTTAATTGATATTAGCCCTTGTGACCAATAAAACGAATTAATTATTATTATTAATATTATTATTATTCAGGTCACTGCTTGGAATCGAACTCGGAATCTTCGGGTTAGTAGCCCGCGCTCTTAACCACTCCGCCATAAGCCCGTAATACGAAATATTACCGGTACCTGGCACATTGGAAAAAAAAAACTGCCGGTACGCCATATCAGATAGTTTGAGAAGCTCTGCCCTACATGACCAGCAATGTGAGGTGTACCCACAAAACACAAAATACCTCACGTAATATTGTCTAACTTCTTCGATCATAGTGTCATAAGGAAAGCTCTATACAGTTAACGAAGAATACCTCACTTGGGTTTCGAATGTTAATTTGGAAGTGTGAGAAACGTCACTCACGAAGCAATAAAAGTAACAAGAATAACTAACTTAAGGGATGAAGTGTTGGCTACAGTGAAGTGTCAGCTCCTTCAAGAAATATATTCAATTACTTGAAAATGACTTTTAAGTTGGAGAAAGTTAAAAACCCAACGGCAACTACCAATGACTCCCATAGAAAAGAATACAGCTACAATGCCTCAAGTAAATTTAGATAATTTATTGTCCATGTAAACGCTCGCAGTCAAGTGGTTAGAGTGTTTGACTTAAGATCGTAAGGTATAAGATTCATTGTTCAATTCCTGAAATGAGCGTTACACTGTGGTCTTGATCAAGGTACTTTATTTTGCATTGCTCTTAACTGAAATGTGTACGAGAAACGTCCAAGCGTCTCTCTCTCTCTCTCTCTCTCTCTCTCTCTCTCTCTCTCTCTCT
>NC_068993.1:41547987-41549906 GCF_001194135.2 Octopus bimaculoides | reverse complement strand
AATAGATCACATCTTGTGTCTATTAAGACCTAAATTGTTCTCAACATGAAATATAGCAGCATACCAAAACGTGAGCGGGTAAGACATTTAAAATCACCTAAAAAAGCATTCTTAAACAGGGACCGGTTTCGGATTTAACAAATTCTTACTATTTGTCTATTCCTCTTCAGCCTGATTTGTAATGTAACCGCAATCATCAGAATCGTATACAGAGTTGCCCACAGCCATGGGTGCGCGTGCATATGGTTCTGCTAATTACAGCTTAATGGTAAAATTCAAAAGTCTTCGTTTTGGCGCGCTAATTCCAGGAATATATCTGCAGAAAATATTTACTGCGTCGTATATATTCAGTATGTGAACATGGGTAATGGGTAAAATATTATTATAAAATCTACATATATGTATGTATGTGTGCATGTGTTCGTGGGTCTGTGTTTGTCCCCCAAACATCACTTGACAACCGATGCTGGTGTGTTTACGTCTCCGTAACTTAGCGGTTCGGCATATGATACCGATAGAATAAGTACTAGGCTTACAAAGAATAAGTCCTGGGGTCGATTTGCTCGACAACTAAAGGTGGTGCTCCAGCAAGGCCACAGTCAAAATGACTGGAACACGTATAAAAGTAAAAAGAGTAAAAGTGAGTGTATACACACACACACACACACATATATGTATATACATATATGTATATACATATATATGTATATACATACATATATATATATATATATATGTGCTTAGCGGCATTTTATCCTTCATTTCGTTCTCATTTTAAATACTGCTGAAGTCGACTTAGCTTTCGTCTTTCGGTGTAGATAAAATAAGTACCTGTTGGTTATTGGGATCTATGTAAACAACTTAGCCACACCCGAAATTGCTGGCTTTGTGCCAACATTTGAAACCAATATCTGCGTGAATATATGTGTGTGTTTGTATATAAGTAACTATATGTGTATCTATCAATCTATGTAAATATATGTGTATGAGTGATTTACAATTTACAAGCGAACCGTGAAAGCAAAAGTGCGACTCTATCTGTTTTTTTCCTTTTTTTTTTACCCCTACTACCCATGAGGGAATTTGAACTCGGCACCTAACCAGTTAAAATAGCAATCAATTATACTACCTTCACTCACTTTCAGCAGTGAAGTGAACCTCCCTACTAAGAGTGCTGATCTAGTATCTCGTTGATCTCTGAGTATATCTGGGTTATTTGGTGTTAAGTCTCTTGGAAGTTGAAGTCACTGAGAGGACAACGCAGCGTTAGTGGCGACGCACAGATGTCCATGTAAACTCAGAGGGACAGACGGACAGAGAAGGATAGATAGAGAGTGAGAGAGGGTGGGAGAGAGAGGATGGTAGTAAGAGGTAGGTAGGACGAAAGCGAAAGAGTGAGAAAAAGTGGAAGGGAAGTAGCAGCAGGGGAGAAGAAGAAAGGAGAGAAATTGTGCACAGAGGGACATGTAGATCAGTAGATAAGCCAACGGACACGCAGATAAATAGAAGAGGTAGGTAGGTAGGTAGGTAGGTAGGTAGGTTGGCGGCTAGGCGGGTGGAAATGCTGACTCAGAGAGTGACGAACTGAAATACTGACATAGGCAGAAACAGACTAAAAGAAAAGTAAATAAATACACAAATAGGTAGATAGAAAGGCAGAGAGGTTAGTAGATAGATTGATAGATAGATTGATAAATAGATAGATAGATAAATTGGTAGATAGATAGACAGATAGATAGATAGATAGATAGATAGATAGATAGATAGAAAGAATGCTCTAGTTACATAGTGAAGGGTATTAAAGAGATAAGTGTATGTGATGCATAAAAGTAAAGGCGCGAAAGATTAGCACTGATACACACACACACACACACACACACACACACACACACACACACACACACACACACACACACACA
>NC_068993.1:41546465-41547185 GCF_001194135.2 Octopus bimaculoides | reverse complement strand
CACCAGTATCAGTTGTCAAGCGATGGTGGGGGACAAACACAGACACACAAATACACACACACATATATATATATATATATACATACATATATACGACGGGCTTCTTTCAGTTTCCGTCTACCAAATCCACTCACAAGGCTTTGGTCGGCCCGAGGCTATAGTAGAAGACACTTGCCCAAGGTGCCACGCAGTAGGACTGAACCCGGAACCATGTGGTTGGTAAGCAAGCTACTTACCACACAGCCACTCCTGCGCCTATATTCATTTATCTTTGTTGTGAACACATTTTACTTTTTTGACCCGACCCGGTACCTTACCATTTAAGTGTCTGATTCACTTAAATCCTGATTTATTATCGTGCATGTGTGTCTGTGTATGTGCGTGTGTATATTAACGAATCTAAAGGGCTTGGCAACTAAATTTGGGATTGAAAGTTATACCAATCCCCTAACGGGACGCCACTACATAGTACCAAAGAGTTCCCCCTCTCTAGCGCGGCTGTGTGGTAAGAAGCTTACTTCGCAACCACATAGTTCTGTGTTCAGTGCCACTGCTAGAGCTCATTGGGCAAGTGTCTTCTACTATACCTGCGGTTCGATGAAAGCCCTGTCAGTGGATTCGGTTGATAGAATCTGAAGAAAGCCCTCGTATATATGTGTGTGTGTGTGTGTGTGTGTGTGTGTGTGTGTGTATATGTATGTATGTGTATATGTATGTGTG
>NC_068993.1:41544524-41545490 GCF_001194135.2 Octopus bimaculoides | reverse complement strand
CCCTCTCTCTCTCACACACACACATGCGTATATGTTATGTACACGAGGCTACAGAATAAGGACAAACTGTTGCCGACATACTGTTCGCAACACGTGAACCGTAAAATACGATAAAAGAAATGATGTCGTTAAACAATTATCCACGCGACCTGTACTATCTGATGGATCTCTGAATATTTAAAAGTCAATTTAAGTTTCTCTTAAATTATATTTACTGTCTCCGAAAATCTGGCGCGGCTGGGTCGGGGAGGGGAACATGTGTCGAATAGCCAAAGGTACCTCTCAACATAGTCTCCAATCAAAAACGCTGCATTTGCACCATCGTTGAATCCAGTTCTTAGGACATCTTTGACAAAATCCTAGTGTGCACTCTTTTACATTCTCACTCACACAGAATCACACATCAGCTGTGTCATAAAATATAATCCCCAAAGATCCTTAATCGAACAGAACAGGTGGAAGTCGGAATGCATTCAAACTTAGGCTGTGATGTGGATGAGAAAATAATGACCAACACAAATGCACCGATTGACGGATCTGATGTCAAAAGTGTGTGTGGTGAAACATTACTCTTGGAAACGTGGATTGTTTTTAGAAATTTGATCGATCTCTTCTTTCTTTGTGGCTTCTCTAAGAAATTCAAGGATAACGATACTTATGTGATCGCCCGAAACTGTCACCATGACTTCCTGAACCGATTACAGATATCTGAACTTATTAGGCCTTGTAAGGAAAGTTGTAACTCCAATGCATAGGCTGAGCAAAACATAAGCACACGACCATGTTTCATCCCTAGATTGGAAAACAAATGCGTCCCCTCAATAGCTTCAAGCTTTCCCTATAGATCAGAGCAGACTTCCACTCTTCTCTTCTTTGAATACACTTTCAGATTCTCAACATCGTGCATATATATATTATTTATATTATATTATATATATATATATATATATATATATATATATATAT
>NC_068993.1:41543315-41543989 GCF_001194135.2 Octopus bimaculoides | reverse complement strand
AGAGAGAGAGAGAGAGAGAGAGAGAGAGAGAGAGAGAAAGAGAGAGAGAGAGAGGGCAAGAGTGAGAGAAAGAGAGAGAGAGAGAGAGAGAGAGAGATACATAGACACACACACATACACACACACAACACACTTATACAAAAAAGAGACATGCTGTGAAATTCATTAACCTCAAAATGTATGCAATCGTTCAGTCTTCTCCAACCCACGTTCACCATCGCCGCTGCTTCATTCGGATGCTCAACCCACTGCTGTTTCTCACAGTAACCCCGTGTCTTTACGGATGCGAGAGTACCACCGCCGAAGCGGTCTGCCATGTGGTCTGAGGTTTGCTAAGTCTTGGCACAAAGCCAGAACTATGGTGGAATTGGGTGGCCTTCATATTACATGGACGAATCGTTTCAGTCTCATCCTTCTTATTACCTCGGTAATTGTGCATATCATGTGAAGAGCTTTTCTCATAGAATAGATTTACATATACAGAGGTGCAAAGAAGCACACACGCACGCACATACACATACACACACGCACACACACATAAACACACACACACATAAAAACACACACACATGCACATATATACGTGCTTGCACAAATATAATGTATATATGCAATTGTATGTCTTTATATATGTATGCACATATTATATATATATATATATATATATATATATA
>NC_068993.1:41542406-41543261 GCF_001194135.2 Octopus bimaculoides | reverse complement strand
TATATATAGATAGATAGATATATTATACATGCATATATATGTGTATGTATATATATGTATATATATATGTATATATATGTGTATATGTATGTGTGTATGTGTGTGTATATACATGTATAGATATGTAATGTATATATATATGTATATATATGTATGTATATATATATGTATCTCTCTCTATATGTATGTGTAATGTGTATGCATGTGCGTGGACGTATCTATCTATCTTTATGTGTGTATAAATATCTGTCTATCTATCCATCTATCTATCTATCTATCTATCTATCTATCTATCTATCTATCTATCTATCTATCTGTGTGTGTGTATGCTTGTATGTGCGTGCGCGTGCGTGCGTTATAAGTGAGGGCTTACGTGTTTCCACCTGCCTGGAACAGTGTAAGTTCCTTTATAATCATATAACTATATCAATGCAAGAACGGGATATCATCTCTTGTATAAAAGCATACACGCACAACTGAATACATACATACATACATACATATACATGCATACATGTGTACACACGCAACTACAAACACACAAATGATTTCATATACACTCACACACAAAACATACACACACATATGTATATACACATTCAGCATAACCGTGTTAGTTCTTCCTTTCTCTCTTTGTATCTATCTTTTTTTTCTTTCCTCTAACTTTTTACCACATTCTCACTTTCTCTCCTGTGTTCAACTCACTGTCTGTCTCTCACTCCCTCTCTGTCTCTGTCTCTCCTTCTCTATCTCCCTTTCATTCTCAATTTCCCTCTCTCCATCTCTCTTTATCACTTTCTCAAACGCTCTTCATTCTAAATCTACCTCCTCTCTCTCTCTCTCTCTCTCGCTATC
>NC_068993.1:41541363-41542396 GCF_001194135.2 Octopus bimaculoides | reverse complement strand
TCTCTCTCTCTCTCTCTCTCTCTCTCTCTCTCTCTCATTCTGGGATAATTATATTCTGATGCACGTCTCTAGTCTTAACCTGTTTATCACTAAGTTGATCTCTCTAATTGTCATCTTACCCTCTTTTCTCGCCCACTATCCTATCTCTCTTTCCCTCTCATTCTTCTCTAAACCACCTCTCTCTCTCTCTCTCACAAACTATTATTTTCTTACCACCTCTCTTACCACTCTCCTACTACTACTATCTCCCTCTCTCTCTCACTCTATGGTATGGGTGATTACATTTGCCTGTGAGAATTTCTATCCGATATGTGCGTGACTGTGTATGCGTTTATGTTTGTATTTTTGCATATGTTGAATGTGGATATGCATGTGTGTGTGTATATATGTATAAGCGTGTGTGCTTTTCTTGCATGTTTGTGCGTGTGTAACCGTCTATGTGTGTATGTGTGTATGTGTATGTTTGAAATGTACCTGCAATGTGCGCATATGTGTGGCCATTTATACATATATATAATGTGTGTGTGTGTGTGTGTGTGTGTGAATGTGAGCATTGTGTGCGCACGTGCGTGGATAAGTGCGTATGTGTGCATGTGTGTGTGTGTGCATGTTTGTGTGTGCATTTGTGTGTGTGTGTGTGTGTGCATGTGTGTGTGTGTGTGTGTGTTGGGTGTCTACCTGCAGAATCTCTATGCTAACGATTGTCATTTCATTGGGTATAACATAAATATATATACACATACACGACATGTATACAAAGACACATACACGTCTTTACATATACACATACATATACATATATATAAATGCATATATATATTTATACACATATACACACACACACACACACACATATCTACACACATCATAAGTATGTATGTTGTTATGTATGTTAAGAGGGTCACAGCTTCAACTAATATATTTATTGATCGCAGTAGAAAGCACCACTTCTGGAGAGATATATGTGTATATATATACATACATATATATATACATATACATATATATATATATATATATATATATATATATA
>NC_068993.1:41536160-41538498 GCF_001194135.2 Octopus bimaculoides | reverse complement strand
ATATATATAAATGATAATAAGAGTGAAAAAACTACAGAAGGCTTGTGTTACATGGTTAAAGTATATATTTAAATTATGTCAGAAAAATGTTAGAAAATCTTTTTGGTATATAAACATTGTATTTTGGGAAATAACCGGTTTCGTGTTGTCTTTTCAAATTTCTCGACTTCATTGTAACGTGTTCGCTCATATAGGCGCTCATATATAGGCGCTCGCACGCACACACATCACGCACATGCAGTTATATGTGTATATGTCTGTGTATAGATGCGTGGGCGTGTGCTTGCATGCGTGCCTACATACATACATACATACATACATACATACATACATACATACATACATGCTTATTGATTTTAGTGGGTTTGAAAGATACAAAAGGGACGCAATGATCCAGAGGAAGTTCATGGCAGTTATCAAACTTCAATAATGTGAGCATCCTGCACATAACCATTGAGTCACTGTTACAACTTTCTGTCGATTGAAAGTAATTAAAAATAGTATTTGCATTTACATGTAAACATAAATGCGCATGAATATATATGTATATATACGTACACACACGCATACATACATATATACTTAAACATATATACATACCACTGATACAGGCATAACACGTATAAAAACATATTAAACGCATATACATACATAAAAGTATAGATAAGCATATACATATATACTGCATTTAATATAAATGATTAAGAAAAGAGTGACCAATTGTTTCGCGTTTTAGAAATACAAATTTTGTAGATTTATGTAACATGACATGTGTCGTCAAGCAATCTTACAGGCTCGTTGCTTATCGTTAGACGTATTTGTAAACCAGGACGCTTTTCTATGAGAAAACATGAGAAAAATTGGGAAGAAAAACGTGATCTTACTGACATACATATACATACATAATACATACAAATATTCTTACATAATACATACATACAAATATTCATGCATACATACATACGTACATACATACATACATACATGCATACTGATGTAATGATTTGGGATAAAGAAGAGAAACTGTGCACAGTTGTGGAAATTAGCTGCCCAGCGGATGTTAGTATAAAGCTGAAGATCAGGGAAAAAGAGAACACCTATGCTGAACTATTGAGAAATCTGCAGTTACTCTATCCAGATTACAAGCTCAGGGTAATACCTGCAATTATTGGGGGCCTTGTGATATGTAACACACTGCCTAAATACCAATCTTGAGAAATTAGGCTTCTCTAAACTAGAAGGGAGAAAGTTAATTCGAAGACTACAGATGCAATCCATCACTGGAACTGTAAAAATCTGTAAAACTTTCCAGAATGTTTATTATTTAAATATATATGAGCATGTCTAGATATGCAACTATATGCATGAGAATACATACATAAAACATACAAATCTGCACATACATCCATAATACATACATACGTACATACATACATACATACATACATACATACATGCAAACAAAAATACCCTGTTGTTGATGTTGAAATTCCAATGAAGGAACCTTTCTCCATTGGTGAGAAATCTTGAAATAAACTGAATAATGACATACATACATACATACATACATACATAAACATGCATACAAGTATGCATGCATACATATATAATACATTGCACATACACATACATGATACATACGTACATGCATATATGCATATATATATATATGCATATATATATATATATATGCATATAAACATTACATACTCACATATGCATAATATATATGCATATACATACATGCATACATACATATACACACGTATACATACATACCTGCATGCATACAGATATAACATACACATGCGATTTGCATACGCACATTCATACATGCATGCATACATACATACATTCATACATACATGCATACATACATACATACATACATACATACATACATATATATATACCTTTATGGGCTGTCTCCTTGTGTGTGCGTGTGTGTGTGTGTGTGTGTGTGTAAAAGATTGTGAATGTAGCATGTTAATGGGACATAAAAGATAAGTTGTTGTTTTTTTTTATTTCGTTCCAATTTTTGATATTCAAAAATACTCACATCGAGATTTGGGTGGGTTTGCAATGTTTAGGCATTAGGTTAGTGGTTTTGAATATTTGAAAATCGGGGCCAACAGGATAGAGAGAGCTTAACAGACACAGTGTTGTTAAATAATGAAAAATAAATAAATTATCAGATCGAATAAAAATACTACCATTCACTCAAAAATAGTATATTTCTTAAAAAATTGAAAGAAAAAAAAATATATATATCGAATTTACAAGCAATATATAAAAAGGGAGAGAGAGAGAGAGAGAGAGAGAGAGAGAGAGAGAGAGA
>NC_068993.1:41528491-41529943 GCF_001194135.2 Octopus bimaculoides | reverse complement strand
GCTGTACTGCTTTGCATTCGCACTGGAAACTCCAATGCAAACCTTTCATAGAGTTTGGGTGTCAATCTGAGGATAGTGCAGATGATGCGGAAAGAGTTGGATGAATCTAATGGTGATTACGAAGGTACAACAGCTCGGAAAATTCACTCTGATCGTTTTGATAGGAAAAGAAGTCCTGAATTTTTTGTTGAGATCCTGGATATGATTGACAACGACCCCTCCAAGTCAATCAAGTCCATCGCCAGAAACATGGGAGGGTCTGAGTTTCTTATCAGGCAGGTATGAAGGCATTCGGTATTCCTCATACAAGATGAGAAAGGGCCAATTTTTATCCCAAGCCATCAAGGACAAGAGGAAAGACTGCGCTACGAAGCTTTTGAACAAACTCAAACATCGCCTCCAAACGAATATGCTTTGTTTTTTCTCAGACGAGAAATGTTTCTTCTAGGATCAGCGTTGGCTTGCCGTCTCCCCGAAATATGTACCGAGAGTGATAGAAATCAAACATCCAGGCAACATCATGGTGTTTGGAGTGATCACTAGTGATGGTGACGTTATGCTTCCATTCATCTTCCCACATTGCCTCACACTCAACATGGAAGCCTACATCAAGTGCCTGAA
This sequence comes from Octopus bimaculoides, assembly GCF_001194135.2. Taxonomy (NCBI): domain Eukaryota; kingdom Metazoa; phylum Mollusca; class Cephalopoda; order Octopoda; family Octopodidae; genus Octopus; species Octopus bimaculoides. The sequence continues at coordinate 41,529,322 of NC_068993.1, read as the reverse complement.
GGAGGTAGTGGTCTCCTGGGTCAGGAGGTAGTGCTCTCCTGGGTCAGGAGGTAGTGCTCTCGTGGGTCAAGAGGGTGGCTGCTGGAAGGCCCTATGTCTGACAACAGAAGCTCTGTACCATGCCACACAAGCAGGAGAACCTAGTCATGGCTGTCAGACAATTTCTGTGACCACATCAACCCTAACATTTGGACACCTAATCCTCCAGACTGAAACCTCCTTGATTATTATGCGTGGAGCGCAGTTGAGCGAGAGACCGACAAAACTCCTTGTAACCCCAAAGATGAACTGAAGGCAAGGATTATGGTAGCATTCACCAACTTAAACAAGGCGACCGTCCAGAAGAGTTGCAGGAGATTCTGAAGTCGTCTGGAGAGTGTGGTTGAAGCCAATAGCGATTTTATTGAATAAATTTACTCTTTAGCATTTCAAGATATTTTTATGTAATTTTGGTAAATATATCTGTTAAAATGAGAAGTCAGTGTTATTGACATTTTTGCGTATTTTAGACGACAGTTTATTCACTGCATCCTGTATATATACGTATAAATATATGTATTTGCTATGTATGTATGTATGTATGTATGCATATAGGTTGGTAGGTTGGTATATACGACGGGCTTCCACACAGTTTCCATCGTCTTAATTTGTTCGTATGTTACTAATTGGGCCATGGTTTAGTCGAAGACGTTTATTCAAGTTATGATGCAGAAGAGGGACTGAACCACAAGTTACGTGATCGTGAAGGGAGTTTCTTAACCACACAACCACACACCACGCTCTCTGTCTGTCTGTTTGTCGGTCTCTTTTTTTCTTCGTGTATATATATAT
>NC_068993.1:41526168-41527264 GCF_001194135.2 Octopus bimaculoides | reverse complement strand
GGCTAGGCTTTAGAAGGGCGCATAGATAAAAATAAAAGAATGAGAGTGGAGGCGCAATGGCCCAGTTGTTAGGACAGCGGACTCACAGTTGGAGGATCGCGGTTTCGATTCCCAGACCGGGTTTTGTGAGTGTTTATTGAGCAAAAACAACCTAAAGCTCCACGAGGCTCTGGCAGGGGGTGGCGGCGACCCATGTTGTACTCTTATGCCTCAACTTTCTCTCACTCTTTCTTCCTGTTTCATGAGTAACAGTGCGATGGATTGGCGTCCCGTCCAGCTGGGGTGGGGGGACACATACGCCATAGAAACCGGGAAACCGGGCTCATGAGCCTGGCTAGGCTTTAGAAGGGCGCATAGATAAAAATAAAAGAATGAGAGTGTATGCGGGTGTTCATTTTGCATGTTCTTGTGCAGACGCACACATATACACATCTGTACATGCATAAACACATATTATACAGAAAATTATATATTCAGGTATATAAATATAGTAATACCTCATTTTACGAGGACCCGCTTTACGCGATCCTGGGTTATTTTTCTAGCACAAGATCCACATTTTGAAGGAAGCGCGAAAGTTTCTTCTACCATAACAAATGTTTCTGTGTGTTACCGAGAATTTTATAGAGAGCAAAAAACAAAGCTGTTAAGTAAACAACACTAAACTTGTTTCTAAAAAGAAATTTATAAGTCTCTCTGCGAGTACTTGAGAATTGGCAATCGCGTCTACAAGTGATGGTGTACACGAGTCAAGTGCGAGTGAAGGTGATTCAGAAAACAAGAATAATAATAATGATAATAATAATTTTTTTTTGTTATTACATGGTCCTGACATTCTTTTTATTTTGTATAAAATATTCTTTACATTCTATTGTTGATTTATTACCATTTATCTACGAGTGTTATAAATTTTATTGGTAAAATATTTTTTCTGGGAACAAATTACGATTTATAACATTGCTACTATGAGAAGTTATTGCTCTGCATTACGAGATTTCGCATTAATGGTCTCCGGGAGCAAATTAACTCGTATATCGAAGGATTGCTATATATATACAGACACATGTGCTGTTATATACATATATATATATATATA
>NC_068993.1:41522560-41524592 GCF_001194135.2 Octopus bimaculoides | reverse complement strand
AAAAAAAAAAAAAAAAGCAGCCTGGATTTGCATGAAAGCTATTTACTTAGTACCTTTTTCCCTTTCAGAGATTCATCATGAACCATGCTTGACACACGCACTTACACACACACACACGCACGCACACACATATAGACAGACACGTACACAGATGCTCTATACATACATACATACATACATACATACATACATACATACATTACATACACACACACACACACACACACACATATATATATACCTGTATATGTATTTGTATACACATGTATATATATATATGTGCACACACACACACACACACATATATATATATATATATATATATATATATATATATATATATATATATGTATATATGTGTCTGTGTGTGTTCACATACTATATATTTATATATACACAGGGTGCATGGTAACTTGGATAGACGCCTTCGACTAGAACCCTGCTCCATTCAATGACGCGTCAGTAAATTAAGATGATGGATTCTGTGGAAACCCGTCGTATATACCAACCTACCTACCTACCTACCTACCTACCTACCTACCTATCTACTTACCTACCTGCCTACGTACCTACCTACCTACCTACCTACCTATCTACAAAGCTCTACATTGTATTTGTCCCATCTTCGTTGAGCCCTGTGTGGCTAATAAAAGAAATGTATCTACATACATTCATGGCCTGAAACATATCTAAGTTTTTATAAATATATATATATATATATATATATATATATATTGTCTCACTGCCATGACTAGGTTCCATTGCTTATGTAGCATGGTGCAGAATCCTGTTACCAACAGCCACCCTCTTGACCCAGGACAGCAATACTTACTCCAGACACTTGATGTAGGCCTCTGTTGAGTGTGAGTGTTGAGTATGAGGCCGTGTGAGAAGGTGAATGGAATCATAACATCACCATCACCAGTCATCACTCCAAACACCTTAATGTTGACCGGATGTTTGAATTTTATCCCCCTCGGTATATGTTTTGGGGACACGGTAAGCCAACAGTTGTTCTGTGTGTTCACCATCTGATCCTGGCAGAAATTTTTCTAATCTGAGAAAAACCAATGCACGTTCTGTTGGAGGTGATGCTTTAGTTTGTTCAAAAGCTTCGTAGTGCAGTCTTGTTTCTTGTCTTTGGTGGCTTGGGATAAAAATTGGCCCTTTCTCATCTTGTATGAAGAGTACCGAATGTCTTCATTACACTACCTGCCTGATAAGAAACTCAGACACTCCCATGTCCATGACGATGGACCGGATTGACTTGGAGGGATCGTTGTCAATTACGACCTGGATCTCACCAACAAATTCAGGAATTATTTTCTTATCAAAACCATCAGAGTGAATTTTCTGAGCTGTTGTACCTTCGTAATCACCATTAGATTCATCCGAGTCTTTTCGAATCCTCTGCACTGTCCTCAGATTGTCCACTCACATACTTACGTACATAGATATATAAAGATACACGCACACACACACACACACGCACACGACCATCACCCGCATGTAGACAGAAACTGATATAGTATTCTATAGGTCTTCACTTGACGAGATAAACATGTCACACTTTCGTTCAGTCTATCAGAATACTTAGGTTGTCATTTGAGCAACATTAAAAGAAAGGAACTTGTTCAAGACTGCGTGATAGTGAGCTCAACCGGTTTATCCCCAAGCCACGTGACATCACACCCTTGTAGAAATACATAGGCAAACCATTTAACAGACGTAATATGTCTGCATTTCCTTGTATATGTGTGTGGGTGTCTACGTTATGCAATTGTGACTTACATATGAAAGGCAATGTAGTGATGAGAACATCATGCAATGGAGATAACTTAATCAACACTTGTTAATCCAACCTTTAGGAAACACGGTTAGTATCGTAAGAAGTGTATCTTGCTTTAAAAGCCGAATGAGGAAAGAAACGAATACTTGGCAGTTTTGATTTAATTCTTCTCAGCGAAGCATATTCACTAAAGTGGGCATGATTTCCAATGATGAAATTTAGATATAGAAAAGAAGACTATAT
>NC_068993.1:41520819-41522137 GCF_001194135.2 Octopus bimaculoides | reverse complement strand
TATATATATATATATATATATATATATATATATGTATGTATACAGATATATATGTATATTGTTTTGTGTGAGTATATATGTGAATGTATTAAATATTCCATTGTGTGCTGGTGTGTTAGAAGGCATGAGTTTATACGGGATAAGGAAACTGTATTGAGAATAAAGAGAATTAGATGGGATAATTACATGCGATAGAATTTACTTGAGATAGCAAAGATTAATAGTTAAAAGTCCGCATCAAACCAAATCCTTTCGATTTCAACTGTTGAGATTATATGTGATACTGCATGTCAAAAATGGCGACTAACACCGTTGAACCTGTTGATTCACGAGTGAGACATGTGACCGAGAACTATGTCAAACAATTCTTTAGTTGGTCGTCAGTGATAAATATATATATATATATATATATATATATATATATATATAGAGAGAGAGAGAGAGAGAGAGAGAGAGAGAGAGAGAGAATGTGAGACAAAAAAGAAACAAAACTACTTGGGTTAGATATACAAAATATATGTTCATGTGTACATGTAAATAGAGAAGAGAAAGCAAAGACTGAAAGTTTTCAGACGATGAATATTCAAGTATAAATATCTAGGTATATCAGCAGACCAACTTTTCACAGAACAGAATTTTTTGTGTGCACACAAAAAATTAAAGGTGTGAAGATGTGCTTTAAACCTAACAGCTGTTTCTGGGGGTTCCGAGTTACTTCATAATGTTGAAGCTTGCTTCCCAACTACATGGTTCAGTCCCACTGCGTGGCGCCTAGGGAAAGTATCTTCTACTATAGCCTCAGCCCGACCAAAGCCTTGTGAGTAGATTTGATTGACGGAAACTGAAAGAAGAGACCGATAGGCTTACAAAGAATAACTCCTGGGGTCGATTTGTTCGACTAAAGGTGATGTTCCAGTATGGCCGCAGTCAAATGACTGAAACAAGTAAAAGAATAAGTAATGGAAGCATACAAACATTTATGTTTCCATATTAATATATAGATATCTATATATTTATACTTGAATATTGATTGTCTGAAAATGTTCAGTCTTTGCTTGTTCTCTTTATACATGTATGTATATTTTCTATATCAAAGCCCAGTATTTTATTTGCATCGTTACCACATATCTACTCACCTGGATTCGTCTTATAACCACCCTTTACCTCAGGACTTGTCCTTCGTAAATATTTTGGAGTATAATTTCAATCATTTGCGCACTGTTCTCTATATTGAGCATCTCTGGATCTCATCTGTTGACTCTCTCTCTCTCTCTCTCTCTCTCTCTCTCTTTTCTCTCTCTCTCTCTCTCTCTCTCTC
>NC_068993.1:41519362-41520804 GCF_001194135.2 Octopus bimaculoides | reverse complement strand
TCTCGACTCTACCACTTTTTGATTCGATGCCACATTCAGAGTAAGACAGCCGGAAGGAGAGAGAGGCTTACCCCAGAATTTGGTTGATATTTAATTTGAAGCGTAGTAGAATGGAACTGAATGAAATGAAGTGTTTTACGCAATGAGACAAAGCTCCGTCCGGTTCGAGAATTGAACCCACATTATGATTGTAAATCGAACACCCTGACTCCTCTGCCACGCATCTTAACTGGGTGCAATGCAGATGGTATAAAAAATGTAGTGAGCCATGTTAGACTAAAGTTTGCATATTATTATTATTATTATTATTATTATTATTATTATTTTATTTTAGACCTGGTAGAGTCGTAATCATACCGGACGATATGCTCAGCGGCATTTCTTCCGGCTTTACGTCCTGAGTTCAAACTCCACCGAGGTCGACTTTGCTTTCATTGTTTCGATGAAATAAATATCAGTTGAGTACTGGAGTCGATGTAATCGGCTAGCCCATGTGTCTATAACAGGAAAATTATTAGGCGATGACCTGGCAGAATTATTAAGAGGTCAGACGGCATGCCTGGTGACACTTCTTCAAATTCCACGAAGGCCGACCTTTGCCATTTCTCCTTTCTAGGTCGATAAAATAAGTACCATTTAAGCACTGTAATCGATGTAATCAACTAGCCCCCACCCCAAAAACTTCGGGTATTGTGCCTATAGTATAAAGGATTATTCATATTCAAGATCAGCGTAACAACGACAAAAGAGTAATTTGAAATCCATATGAACAGCATTAAATCCTAATTATTTACCCCTTGATACAAGGAACGAAATATTAACGTGTTGAAGAAATGACATGAATTTTCGTGTATGTGTGTGATAGTTATCTCAGTTTTATACTTTGCTCGATTTTATCAGTTATTTGTTAAACTTTGATATTTTTTCTGCTAATTCTTATTACTTCTCTATCTGATATTTTATTTTTATTACTGTTCTATATTTGTCTTCGTTATCTGTTTGCTTACTGGCTTTACACAGCCGGTTGTCTTTTTGCTATACGTAACTTAACAGCACTCGTGTACTCTGCAGCTTTGTGAATACGTGTTTATTTACTCGCTAGTGAGGGTTCGGTTTTAGTCGGCAATTCACAGCGACATATCCAACAACTTAAGCGAACGAAAGACTCAGCATGTTTATACAACCTCCTGAAAGCAGCAGCCGATTATCCCTTCGAACCATCTAAAGTGAAGAAAAAACATATCATCTTTAAGGATGTGGAGTAGGGGGTGGAGGAGAAGAGGAAAAAAAAAGGTGAAAGAAAAAGGCAAAGAAAAAAATGTAAGGATGGATGCAAGGTATCCTTGCAGGACAAAATAAAAGGGATATCCAACGTTGTCAGTGGGCCAGAAGTTGTGTGTGTGTGTGTGTGTGTGTGTGTGTGTGTGTGTGTGTGTGTGTGT
>NC_068993.1:41518535-41519349 GCF_001194135.2 Octopus bimaculoides | reverse complement strand
ATATATATATATATATATATATATATATATATATATACAAATGCATGCATATGTATATACATATATCATATACATACATATATATGTATTTATGTGTGTGTGTGTGTGTGTGTGTGTGTGTATGCGCGTGTATTTCTGTATGTACGTATGTGCATGTATTTGTATGTGAGTGTATTCGATAACACCTGATTTACATTAAATGTCCTTGCATATAACAGTTTTAATGATGTAGCCGACAAATGACATAATTTGATATAGCACAACATATATGTGTTATAACGACCACACATACGTTGCTGGCTGCTTAAAATGGCTTGCGTATTCAAAATGGCTGAAAAATTATTTATGCAAATCGAAAATGACACAAATATAGGATATACTTGCTAGCGATGGCTCAAAGAATGGCACAACAGGTTTGTTAATGATAATTTACTAGTGACCTATGCTGTACATATTAAGTGTTGGTCAAAAATAGATATACTGGTTGATAGTGGCTCATTGCTCATTGGGTTATATATATTTTATCCGAATTCTTAGATTTGTGTGGTCAAAGTGCATTAGATTTCATACAACAATATGGAAACCTTTTTTGTTTTAAATCGCATTTTGTGAACAGTAGTGTCACTGTCTGAATGATGAATCGGGAAAAGAAGGAAGGTTCCGGATAACTCGCGGAGAACTTGTACCATTACGTACTTTTCTTCGAAAGAAATGGTTTCGAAATTTGTATCATTGTGTTTTTTTGTTTTTTTTTTTGTCACCACTAATTACATCTTTCACTGATAAACGTCAATGTTTCAGTAAAAGCTACCAG
>NC_068993.1:41516630-41517688 GCF_001194135.2 Octopus bimaculoides | reverse complement strand
ACAGTGTGACAAAGCTGGCCCTTTGAATTACAGGTAGAACAGAAACAGGAAGTAAAAGTGAGAGAAAGTTGTGGTGAAAGAGTACAGCAGGTTCCGCCATCATCCCCTGCCGGAGCCTCGTGGAGCTTTATGTGTTTTCGCTCAATAAACACTCACAACGCCCGGTCTGGGAATCGAAACAGCGATCCTATGACCGCGAGTCTGCTACCTTAACTACTGGGCCATTTAGCCGCTACGTATACACACATACATTGCTATTATATGTACGAGGGTTGCTGAAAGGTTCCTGGCTATAAGGATGTTGCGAAAGGCTTGATTGGCGGCAAAACATTTCGAGTTCTTTTACAGGGCTTAGAAAAACTGGAGGATCTCTGCAATAAGTGTGTGAATCTGAGATGGGAATATATTGAATAAAATCATAATTGATTGCTCCTCTATTTTCTCTTACGCAAAGCCAGGAACTTTTCAGCTCCCCTTGTATACATGATGATGGTATTTTACTTGTTAGACGAGTTTGACTATCCCTGACTGATGCTATTAATCCGGGTCAGAGTAGTCATGGGGACAATAGTGGATAAGAAATGGTTCCACACTCCTTAAGACACTGGAACCAGTGATCCAGAGCCCCTCAACGGGATGCATTTTAAAGTCATACTCAGGATGTACATACATAAACACGTACATACATAAATACACACACACACACATACTCACACACACACATACACAAATGTATACATAGACAGATAGATATACATACATACAGATAGATAGACAGATAGATAGATAGATAGATAGATAGATAGATAGATAGATAGATATATAGATAGATAGATATATAGATAGATAGATAGATAGATAGATAGATAGATAGATAGATAGATAGATCAATCGATCGATAGGTAGATAGAAGAGAGGGGGCAAGAAGGGAGACAATAAGTAGACAGAAAGAAATTTATGTAATTACTACGGACTTTAGTATACGTTTCAGAATTCAATTCAGCAGGCATTGGTCAGACAGAAGCTATGGAACTGCCCAAGGTGCCACGTTATTGGAT
>NC_068993.1:41513209-41514820 GCF_001194135.2 Octopus bimaculoides | reverse complement strand
AATTAATAATAAACAGCTAGGCACAACGTAATACCACAAAGGAAAACTTTAATCGTCGCTAAGAGTGACTGAGGGTGTCGAAGCAGCCACATTACTATAAAGAAAAGTTTTAAAACTTTTACTATTCTAAAAAGAGCGCAATGTATATACATAAATAGGGGAGTTAACCGCACCATGACCGTCTCTAGAATCACCAGACGAGGCCTAGTTTCGCCTATTCCGTAGGCATCGTCAGGAATGACTGCTCAAATGGTCGATGGTTTAGCCAGTTTCGTTTGCCTGTTAACTCCCCTGTCAGTTTATATACATCGTACTCTTCTTACTGCAATGTAGGTGCTTCGACACCCTTAGTCACTCTTAGTGATGGTTAAACTTTTCCTTTATTATAACTGCGCCTAGCTGCGTATATTAGTTTTTAGTATACGCATTAGCATTTCGCTAAATCAGCCACACATTTTTATGAAAAAGATATAATATATACAGGATGCGTAAGGTATTTGAGGACATACGTGTTTTGGGTCGTTGCTGCATTTATGGCTAACTCTGTATAATATTTGTTTCAGAAAATAATAATGACAGACCCTCAGCTTAATCAAGAAATGAAGAGGCATGCTGTTATTGAGGTTATAAATGCTGAGCATAGCGATTTAGAAATATCTCGATATTTAAAAGTTGCCAGATCATTCGTCTATAAGGTTTGTAAGGATCTAGAGACTGAAGATGAAAACGCATCACCAGTATCAAAGCATAAAGAGCATTCTAAAACGCTCTGAAATCTTCAGAACACCTGAATTTATCCAGCAAATTCAACAGACCATTAATTACAATCCCAGAAATTTCATGAGGTCAATTGCAAAAGATTTCCATGTGTCAGAAGGAACAGTCAGAAATGTTGTCCACGAAGACATCAGATATATGTCTTATATGATGAGTAAAGGTCAATTTGTCAGAAAAAGCAAAAGAAAATCACTACATCAGATCTGAAAGACTCTTAAACAAAATGAAAAATCCAGTAGAAGATTTGATTTGGTTTTTCTCAAACGAGAAAAACTTCGACCAAGATCAAAAACTTAGCGGAGGAAATGACAGATGGTTACGTGCAGACCTTTCTGAAGTTCCAAGTGTTATGCATACAAAATTTCCTGCAACTGTCATGGTGCTAGGAGTTGTCAGTAATGAAGGGCATGTGATGCTTCCTTACTTCTTTCCACAAGGTCTTAGAGTTAACTCTACCACCTACAATGAAGCACTGGAAATAATTAAGCCTGGATAGACAATGTATGCAATGGAAGGCTATCTGTGTTTCAGTAAGACTCTGCACTACCGCACGTGTCTCTAATTACACAGGAATGGATGGTTGAAAATTTTCATCATCACATAACCCCTAACGTTTGGCCTCCTGATTCTCCAGATTTCACTCCATTGGACACGTGTAGCGTTGCTGAGAGAGAAGTCAATGAATACGCTCATAACACAAAAGATTCTTTGAAAGCTGTCATAGTGAGAGTAATGTCCAAAATGAACCAGGATCACTTGATTCGAGTCTCTCTGTCTGCCTGTCTGTCTGTATCTGCGCGCCTATCACTGTCTCTGTCTCTCTCTATCTCTTTA
>NC_068993.1:41510815-41512885 GCF_001194135.2 Octopus bimaculoides | reverse complement strand
ATATATATATATATATATATAATTTTGTCGAAACTTTAGAGTAACAGTACTTATTGTTTGGCTGCTGGTAGAGACTGATATTAAAATTAAAATTTAAATTTAAAGAGCAAAAATGTAGAGAGTGAAATCGCCAAAAAAACAGTTGGCCGCATTGAAATCATCGACGTGAGAGAAAGAGAAGTGCGGAGTTCGATATATCTTTTTTTTTAATACAAAAGACTAAATGCTTACTAATGATGGTTGCAAAATTTTGCAAACCGATGGAGAGACAGACAGTATATGAACTTAGAGGAATTAAGAGAAAACATTTTTGAACCTATATAACTAACTGGAATTCTTTCTAGTATTTTCTAGGTGAGAGACGCAGGTGAAGATAAAATTAGCGCAGCCACCGTTATTCAAAGCAAAGTTGGTTTATGGAGTTAAGCCGAGACAGCAGTGTTAAAGATAAAGATGAGAAACTTGAGCTTCAAAAACCGAATAACCTTTTTTTTTTTTTACTGTTTATTTGATTCAGTCATTTGATTGTGGCCATGCTGGGGCACCGCCTTGACGGGTTATAGTCGAATAAATCGACCCCAGAACTTAAATTTTTGGTTTGCGTTAGCAATGACGGTTAGGGTTAATATTAGTTTGAAATCTGTGTGCAGTTGAGTTCAGTAGAAAGAAATATTCAACGGACTGATATGCGCCTTCTTGCGTAACTTCACTAGGATTTTCTGAAGGTGCGAGGCCAAATGGTGGGGGTCATGCACCCGTGAACATAACATCGTGGATTTGATACCCGTATCGAGCGGTGTGTTGTGTTCTTCAACAAAAATAGTCTCATTTCACGTTGCTCCAGTCCACTTAGGTGTAAATGAGTAACAGTGCGACACAATAGCCTCCCATCCTGGGATACGTTGGAACCTCGACCAATCATACGCCACAAAACCAGGTAAATGACCCTATGATTCCTAGGTCTCGAGGTAGATGATGATAATGATGATGATGATGATGATGCAGTTGTTGTTGATGATGATAACGATGATGATGATGATGATGATGATGATGATGATGATGATGATGATGATGATGATGATGATGATGATGATGATGATGATGATGATGATGATGATAGAGATTCGAAATATTATGTAAGAAAACCACGATTCACGACACTGATACCTTTAGTGGGCCTCGGATTAGCTGAGAATGATTCTTCAAAATCCTGTCATTCGTAGATACAAAACTGATACGAGATTATATTGGCAACTAATAATGCAGTTTTCTTTGTCTCTTCTGTCGATAAATCATGCTCTTCTATCAGGAGTTGGGTTTCGACTAACAAAATGTTTTTTTTTTAAATATTTCTTCGGTAAACTGAAACAATCGCTATCCCAAAATTAGTGAAGTGCAATGCAAAGCGGTACTTTGAGACAGGTATTAGTTTCAAATGTGTGTTTACAATATAGTTACTAACACTACATGGAGGAGCAATGGCCCAGTGGTTATGGAAGCGGACTCGTGATCTTGGGATCACGGTTTCGATTCCAAGACCGGGTTTTGTGAGTGTTTATTGAGGGAAAACACCTAAAGCTCCACCTGGCTCCAGCAGGAGGTGGTGGTGAACCCTGCTGCACTCTTCCACCACAACTTTCTCTCACTCTTTCATCCTGTTTCTGTTATACCTGTCTTTCAAAGTGCCAGCCTTGTCCCACTCTGTGTCACGCTGAATCTCCTCGAGAACTACGTTAAAGGTGCACGTGCCTGTGGAGTGCTCAGCCACTTGCACGTTAATTTCACGAGCAGGCTGTTCCGTTGATCGGATCAACTGGAACCCTCATCGTCGTAACCGACGGAGTGCCGCCACCACTAACTCTGCAAAATTTAACCATATTCCAACTTTAGAGTTAAGAAGAGCGTCACCATTAGAACTACGACTGGGGAACAGAAAGTTGTGAAGGAGTTTTACGTAGCAGCGCCAGTATAGAGAATCGAAGTTGTTTTCCAAAAATCCAAAGATCTTCTGCTGTTCTTTATTAATTATTTACATCTCAAAATAATGAAGGGATCGATGTTTAAGAGTGT
>NC_068993.1:41504347-41508546 GCF_001194135.2 Octopus bimaculoides | reverse complement strand
GACCCCAGTGGCTGACTGTTGCACTTTATTTTGTCGATTCTGGAAGAGTGAAGGGTAAGGTATTTTATTTTATCGACGTCAGAGGAATGAAAGACAAAGTTGATATTGGCGGGATTTGAACTCAGAAGGTAAAGAAAACGAAACATGTCTGTTTTGAGGAAAGGTGCTAAGCTGACCAAAGAAGTATTAAAACAGAACATAAAAACAAGAAAAACAAAAAACAATTAAAGTAAAAAAAAAAAGTGTTCCTGATATAAATACAATGTCTGAAGTTTTGAGGAGGGTGAAAATTCGATTATGTCGACCCAGTGGTTGACTGGTATTTTATTTTGTCGATTCTGGAAGGATAAAAGGCAAGTTTGACCTCGGCAGTATTTGAACCCAAAACCTAAAGAGTGGCGTGGGTGTATGAGAAGAAATTAACTTCTCAACAACATGGTTCCTAGTTCAGTCCCGCTGCGTAGCACTTTGGGCAAGTATCTTCTACTATAGCCTCGGGCCGACCGAAGCCTTGTTAGTGGATTTGGTAGACAAAAGCAGAAATAAACCTGTTGTGTATAGATCGATGTGCGTGTATTTCTGTCTGTGATTTTTTCCCCTCACCACCGCTTGATAATCGATGTTGGTATCACCCAACGCAACGAACAAAATAAATACTAGGCTTAAAAACTTTAGGGGAGTCAAATGACTGAAACAAGTAAAAATAAATAAATAAATAAAATAAAGTAACTGTGTCAACCATAGGGGCCCAAAACCAGAAATTTGCGGGATGAGGAGAGTCGATTAACTCGACCCCAGTACATGACTGGTATTATATTATGTCGAGGTCAGGGGAATCAAAGGCAAAGTTGACATTGGTGGAATTTGAACTCAGAATGTAAAGAGAAAGGAATATAATTGCTTTGCCCAGTCGATAAAGGCCTGACATTTGGGGGAAGGTGCTAAGTGAATCAGATCGACTCAGATCTTGACAGAAAATCTATTGTACGAACACCGAAATAATAAAATGCAATGTTGGCCTCAACGGGATTTTAACTCAGAACGTAAACAACATTGACTATATAACGCATGACATTTTATTGGACGCTCTAACGATTCTAATAAAGAAAAAAGAATATTCCTTTGTCATTTGTCTCAAAAACCCATTCATATAATAAATCTGTTTCAAAATGGTTTGTAATATGTGAGTGCATGCTTGCCTAGAGAGTGCATGTGTGTGTGCATGTATTCGTGTGTGTACGTCCCCAATTCTACAAACGTCTTTGGCGCAAACACTTCACACGACCATACTTCAGTGAAGCTGTGGCTTTGTTTGTAGTAAAGAAGGAAATGACAAAAATTCCTTTGAAACAATTATGCTTCGTACATTTCAGATATCTGAATTCCTCTTTAAGCTACTAGTCTGTGACTTAACATTCAGATCATACCATAGCTTCAATGATATGTGTGTGTATGTGCGCGTGCGTTCGTGTGTGTATGTGTGAGAGAGAGAGAGAGTGTGTGTGTGTGCGTTTGTGTGTGTGTGTGTAAACATCCATAAAAAGAACCATAAAGAAGAATGGAGAATTATATATCTTCAAAATTTGTTTATTACAGTATTATACACATCAAATTGCAATCCGACACGTGTTTCTGTTGGATAGATGTCGTAATGTCTTTTGATGTAGCATTTAGTTGCATTTTGTTAGTTCACTGCAATACGTATTCATCCAAGGTAGACATTTTTATGCAGCTCTGTTCAAGTTTTTACCCATGCGTGTGGGTGAAGCGAACGGAGTGCTCAAGTGTTACACCTTCTGAAAGCATATACTAGGAGCGGGATCACAAAAATCCTAGGGTGCATGACAACAGTGATTGCTTTGAAATAGAATACGATTATACTTCTGGTATCATTTAAACTTAAAATAACCTTTTTATAATTTAAGGAAATAGAATATTTAATATCCTTAGGAGTAGAGACATACCTTATTTAGGTCAGGATGTATTCGCCTCACTGATCATTCATAATGATACCATATAAGATAAATAGACTGAAAAAGAATCGGAAAAAAGAGGAAATAAAGGGAAAATAAAGAAGAAATATACTCTTTTACTCTTTTACTTGTTTCAGTCATTTGACTGTGGCCATGCTGGAGCACCGCCTTTAGTCGAGCTAATCGACCCAGGACTTATTCTTTGTAAGCCTAGTACTTATTCTATCGGTCTCTTTTGCAAAAAGCTCTTCTTTCTGCTTTACCTTGAAACCTGAGTTGCTTCTTTAAGATATTTCCGTCTGTTATTCTTCGCGAATTACTATTTGCGATCGATTTACTTTATGCTAGAGTGACAGCTTCGGTTAATTGTCGCTACTCTTAGTCTGTGTCCTGTTTATGCGCTAAAAATAGAGCACTCCTTTATTCTTATTTCTTCGCATTTTGCGAGAAAGAATGGTTGACTTTCTTTACTATCACCATCACCAATGAGTACCAAAAAGTTTAACGCTTGGCATCAGTTTTAATTTATTCATGTCTCAGATGATTCTGTATTGACTGAATGGCTTGCTTTTGCTGCTGCAATTTTGTTGATACTTTTTCGTGCAAAAGCCGTTCAAATTCACTTATCTGGATTCTCTACCCTCCACTAACCATCTCAGATACCTTGCTCTAGTACCGTTTATGGTGACAATGTCTTGGATGGAACTGCATTCTCTTACCATTGCCCTCATCTGAGTGCATCTGTCCACATACAAGTCCTCATGTCTCTCCATTCTAAACTTTACCTTCTCCCAAAAGCGTTTTGTGAAAATCAAACTAGTTCAATGCTTCCTCTCAGCTGACATGAGATCTTTGTACACGTATACATCATCATCATCATCATCATCATCATCATCATCATCATCATCATCATCATCATCATCATCATCAGCGTCATAATCATCATCATCATCATCATCATCATCATCATCATCATCATCATCATCATCATCAACATCAAACCCTGGGCTTTAACGTCTATACTCCTAGGATCTCGGTTCCGAGTTCAAAACATTCTCCCTGAACGGGATGCCAGTCCATTGTAGAGTTATTCAATTATAGAGTTATTCAATTATAGCTGAGTGGACTGAAACAACGTAGAATGAAATGTTTTATTCAAGAACACAACGTGTCGTCCGGACTGGATACCGAAACAACGGCCTTGCTATTGTGAATGCAACACCCTGAACACCAGGTCACTCGCTTATACTCAAGCATACATCAATGTCACTGTTTTCTGCGTGTTCCCTATAACCGAATATAACGTTGGATAATTTTAAATAAGAATTTCCTCTCGCAAGGACTGACTTCTTTAAGAATATCTTCGATTCATAGCAGTTGATTGGATGATTTCTAAAACTAAGATTTTAGAAAAGACTTATGATTACTCGGGAGTTAGGTTTAGCAAACAAGTGATTTAACCTCAGATGCTATGTTGTTGAAAGTATATCGACTACACCATATAAAGAACCATTTTAAATGTTTAATAATATAAATAAGCTGTTAAATTCACCTTAAATCCGAATGTATTTCACGAAATTGCCAGAAGTATTGTTGCATCACTGTGATCTACTCCCTGACAGTTTCACTGCAGTTGTGTGACGAAAATATCGAACCCTTATGAAATAAGGTTAAATTTAAAACTAAATTTAACAGTTTCTGCGTGCTACATTAATAGCTAGAATGCCATTTCTATACTATAGGTACATCTGCTTGCCTGTCTCCTTTCAAATACTGATTTTTAAAGTTATCGCACCATATGTTCAACATTTATGCTTCTTACATCGGTAGAGCTGCCTTTGCCTGGCTTATATAACTAACTCAGCTCGTCATCAGTTGCATGTTTTAATCAAAAGCAAATCTAATATATTTAAGTAGCATTTGCAGAGTAATTTACCTTTCACAAACAGTTCTACGCAATCAATATTTCAGATACAGTTATAGATTATTATACAATATAGGTCATAGACACTGTTATTTCATATACTCTCAGAGTGTTTAAGATACTGTCATGGACCATTTTCAACATTTCATTTCTGCTGACAAATGTGAATAGACGAAATAGCAAGATGCTGTTTTAATTTACATTCTGTGACAGCGGGAATCTTCAACATTTCTGAGCTTGGGACTTCTGTAGCAAGTAATGTATATATTCTCCCTCTCTCTCTCTCTCTCTCTCTCTCTCTC
>NC_068993.1:41496613-41503199 GCF_001194135.2 Octopus bimaculoides | reverse complement strand
ATAAAGGTTGAGGTAATCCTATCAAACCTACTTTATATATATATATATATATATGTATATATATGCTCACGATTTACAATTTGACTGGAGTCCTATCTTGTCCACTTCACTAAATGGCAAGTTGTCAGAGTTTTAGGATTGGTTCTATTATGTTCGCATGTTTGTTTACTGAAGTGGTCTCTCATTTGTTTCCTGCCACTTATCGTTGACTTTGTTTGTTGCTGTTGATATATTAGGTTGTTTTGTCTTGACTGCGCCCTATTCTACTCTTACATTTCCGGACTAAGAGCAATTAAATACTCTTTATACCCCTAGTCGGAATATCTTGAATTTTTCTTCTTTCTACTAACAATTTATTTGTCCAAGACGAGACCTGGAACAAGCAAACAGCCAATTTGCAGCCCCGTCATTAGTGCAGTCAATACGCAGTAAATAAAAAGGGTACATATCCGGGCTTCGTTCTTTCTTTTATTTATCTATCTATTTATTCCTTTATTTATTTATATTTTTGGTTTCTTTTAATAAAAGGGTTGTAAGGTGTGGGACCCTCAGCTCCACAACAAATTCCCTAACATCTTCTAAAACGGAAATTTCCGTTTGTTGCGCGACTCTTGATGCTGACTTGCAAAAAGATACACGTTTGATTTTATGAAGTATTATTGCTTTTATTTCAAACACTCTCAACTTTACATTGCTTTTACAGAAAACATTACAGTTCAGGCACTCCTAGGAAGTATATGTGTTTCTGTGCTGTTTTCGAACTTACTCCTCTATAATCTTGGATGGCCAATTCTTGGTAGCATTTTTTTGGCCCAGTCTAGTTGCAACTTGAGGCGATAGAATCACTTAAAGAATGACAATTCTCTCAGAATAGTCTCATGCCGAATCACTCCTCCTTGTATTTTAACACGAATTCGCTCTCTCCAAGCTTCATTTCTTTTGTGAAGTCTTTCGTGAAACCAAACTCTTATCTCACTTGTCATTGCCAATGCTATGACCTTCACTAATCTTTGACCTATGACCTTTGACCTTCACAAATCTTTGACCTCGATAAAAAGGGACTATCATGGATATATTTCCGACATGTTTACTACAGTAGCATTTTTATTTTATTTTATTTTTCGCCTGTTCCTTCCAAAACAAAAATGTTGTCTTCGTGTAGCTAATGAAGGCCTGAGTTCTTTAATAATACACCATAGATGGGGTTTTCAATTCACCTTGCCTTAAGGGACATATATCTGAATGTGAGTATCGTTTATTTACTTATTTATTTATTTATTTGTTCACAATTTCCTCACACATCTATGTTCTCAACTGACATATTGTTATATTTCTTCCATTATTTCTGCAACGATGCTGATAACTAAGCGCTTACAGCTGATGC
The DNA here is from genome assembly GCF_001194135.2 of Octopus bimaculoides. Lineage (NCBI taxonomy): Eukaryota > Metazoa > Mollusca > Cephalopoda > Octopoda > Octopodidae > Octopus > Octopus bimaculoides. The sequence goes on along the minus strand of NC_068993.1, from coordinate 41,501,815 downwards.
ACATATTTTATTTCTGTCATTCCTTTCCCTGATACTGTTTTTCTGTTTTATACTCATTATTTTTGCTGTATTTCTTGCCAGGTCTCCAACATTATTGTCACTTTTGCCACTGTGGATAATGCTGTTATTATTATTGTCAGAATTATTATCATAGATGTCTACATTATATTATCGATATTTTTTTTTTTTAAATCATATTTTTTATTCTTCATATTACCAATATCGTTCATGTAACTGTTGTTATCTTTGTTGCTGCTAAGGTTCGAGATTTGCTACGATTTGAGCAATTTTTCGCAATATTCAAAATATTTTCGTTTTTCTGTCTTTAAAAGATGAAGTACGAAGTTGGCTACACCATTATTAGGAGATTATCATCTATCGTCACCTCCGTAGACACGTTGTAATGGATTTCTGACTTGGAGGCAGAAGCAACAATCAGCAGAATTTCTTCCGCGATACTAAGAATACCTTCTTATCAGTATTTATTTATCTATCTTTCTATCTATCTATCTATCTATCTATCTATCTATCTATCTATCTATCTATTTATCTATCTATCTATCTATCTATCTATCTATCTATTGATATATGCGTGTTTATGTATGTATGCATACACACACACACACACACACACACACACACACACACACATATATATATATATATATATATATATATATATATATATACATGTATATGTATGTATTTATGTACACCCATACGCACACACATATATGTATACCTGTGAGTATATACAAACTTAAATCCATATACAAGCCTGTGTATATATATATATATACATATGAACATATTTATAAATATGAATATATATGCGTATATATATATATATGAAACGATCAAGCTTCCCTCTTTTACATTGATAGAATAGCAATAAAGTAATAAAGCAATAAAATAAACACACTTTATTTCAGTTAGACAAAAATATTGTAACAAGTAAACGATGTTGATTCCCACATTTTTTCCATGACTAATGAAGAAGAACAGTAACTCTACAAGAACGACTGTTGCTGCTGCTACTGCTGTCGCCGCCTCTATTACAACAACAACAACTACTACTACTACTACTACTACTACTACTACTACTACTACTACTACTACTGTTGAAGCGGATGCACCGAATTTGTGGGAATATTTCAGAGGCCTCAAGTAATATATCCTACCAAATGTGGCAAGTGGACTGGAAGAAAATCGAATCTGTGGCTAAGTGACAAACAAGTAGAGCTAAAGTCAGAAGATGCTCTTCGAAGTTGGCCAACTAAGACTAAAGAGCGTGAAATTCGATCCGTATAGAAACATTACTTCCTGGCCGTATTTCCTGAACTGCAAAGTTATCCGCAAGTTAACAGCTTAAAATGGTTTTTAATTTAGATACAAGGTTAGAAATTTTGAGAGTAGAATCAATACCGCCGACAGCAGTATTTTACTGGTACCTTATTTTATTTCATTACGGTAAGATGAAAAGCAGAGTTGCACCTGGCAGGAACAATACATAGGACGCAAAAATTCGAAAGAAACACTGCCTGGCATTTTGTCCGACATTCTAAAGATCGACCCCGGAGGGAAGAAAGGCAGCGCTGACTGCGGCAAGAACTAAATTCACAATGTAAAGAGTCGAAGAAGCACTGCATGTAATTTTGTCCGATGCCTTGACAGAGTTGAAAATATATCAAACAATACGCTATCCTGACAGTGAAGGAAACTAAAGGATATCACCACGAATTCTAAAATAGTATGGTACTAAGCGTATACGAAAGAACGAAAACACCCTTTTTAGAGAATGTCGGGAACTTTGTTGTTGGGTAGAGGCCCGACACATTACAGCTCTTTCATTATGGATTAGACACCCTCTTCCTCCTTCAAAATGTAGAGTTCCGTGGAGCTAACCCTTTTTCTTTAATTTCATTTGACTGCACCAATGATGTTATTGAAAAGTGGATGTTTTCATATTCATGACTTGTACAGTGGGCACTTATCTAAGAAATGACCTCAGTTCACTTCCTTTAGATATAGTTACCATCAGCTAAACTAGATTTTTCGACACGATGCCATTTGCATTTTTTTGTGGTAGATTACAATATGTATGCATCCTTCGATCGGCCCTGGGGTGGGTGAGGTAGCTTTGTTCTTAAGGAAATGCTTACGTCTCGTGCTAATAATGATCTTTCGAGACCCGAGCAACAGGTTGTACTCTAAGATGCTAATTGCAGTTTAAGCTGTGCTCTGATGTCACGTATATACCGCAGCAAGGGTAAGCAAGCCAGCCCTGTTCAAGCACCTTGTTAAGTACATCATCACAAATATTATTAAGTGAATGGCATCCTTGTACGTACTCCAGAGTTGAGAGTGATTAGCATATAGAAGTGGGATTGTCGTTTTTTGGGAGAAGTAAACAATTTTTTTGCTCAGATATTTCTAATCGTCTGGCAGATAACAATTGAATTATTCGGATTCGCTAAAAGTGGTCCATCGAAAATCAGAGTGACTCTCGAGATAAGTGGTTTTCAAACTTCTGGTACCAGCTCCACTAAAAATATTAGGGGAAAACATTTTATTCTAGTCTCTTTATGATTTCTTATTTTGGTACAAAGAAACCAGTTTTGTTGGGTAGGGTTTTGTCTGTACTGTCAACTCCAGCATTTGACTGGCACTTTATTTTATCGACCCCGAAAAGATGAAAGCAAAGTTGACGTTAACATGATTAGAACTCAGAAATTACAAAAGCGACAGAAATGCCGCACGGGAAAAAAAATTAGAATTTCGATCGATATAGTTCTTCTTTATTCATCTTGATGACGGACAAATTAAAAAAACTGAAAATCATTTAAAATCATATTAAACATAATTTGTTCACCATCTTTTCAATCACGAGCGCCTGCCTTTAGAAAATGGTGTCTTAGATCGTACATAGAAATAGTACTTGTCAGAGCAGTGGATAGGGATAGCAATAGTTCTTCATATTTGCGGATGGTTCACTATACAGACCATAATTTTGTGAAGTATACAGTCTACCGAGACAGGATTGTTAAGCAAGGGCCTGTTTCCTGGAAGCTTAACGCTCCGATTGCACTATGGAAAAGTTACAGCGACTGGATTAGTGAGCTAGCTAAGCGAGAATTGATAAATGATTATAAATGATAGCTGGCGTTGCCAAGGAAAAATTAGAGTAGAATCGGTAAGTTATAGCAACTAAATAGTAAAAAACCTCTTTAAACATGAGAGAAAATTAATTGTTAATATATGACAAGATTCTGGAAGGAATTTCGCAGTAGAATTGAAGCGGGGCAAACGGCTCTCGACCAGTTATTCGACTCCAAACCGCAAGTTATATTGACTGAGCTAAAACATGGGAACATTAAATTCGTTAGATGAATTTTGGAGCCAGAGTTGGATAACCGTAACGTTAACTGATTCACAGAATGGTTTTGAATTAAACATGTGATATTCAGTTCAAAATGGATATGTAAGTCCTTTCAGTAACCCTTTGTCGAAATGCTTGGGAAAAGTGACAGACCAGAGACAGTGAGCTTCGATGCTTAAGTCTGTAGGCTTCCAAAAGTCAGGACTAAAATAAATGAAGTACTGCGACTCGGGCCCTTAGCAGAAATCTATTACAAATGCCTACTCACTGAGAGTATCTCTACTCACTGAGAGTATTTCTACTCACTGAGAGTTACATGAGACAAGAAAAATTTGCTCTACTAAGATAAGATACAAACAAGAGGATTGTTGTGACGTACAAGATGCTTTCTGAAGTGATCTACTAGATCTTGCTTGCTCTCGTTGTAATAGACTCCTTTCTAAACTTAGCATTACAGTTTTATGCGATCCTATATTCACCTTGGTATCAACGAGCATTTATATTTCTTCTCAATCTTCTACCGTTTCGTTTCACTACCCCAATTACTCTTGACGTATAGAGATGCATGCAGACACATATACATACTGATACAACACTCCCACATACATAGTGTTGCGTGTGTCTTTACACACAGCGAATTATGATAATTTTCCCTCTTCCGCGCGGCAGAAGCATTTATGTTACTTTTATGTTTATTACTATTTACTTTGGATTACTTGCTGCCATCTCAAACACATACAGGATTTCACGGACTCTGTGCTTCACTTTATCCTTTCAGAAAGCCTTTAAAATCTCTTTTTTATGCCTCGAGACATAACTGTGTGAGTTACTTCTGACATGAAAATTGCCATTTGGAAGATTAAGATTGAGAGAGATAACTATTGAAACGTGCTAGTAAAATCAATATTTGTCCTTCATACTAGTTTTAAATCATTAGTCACGCCCACCTTTAATTTCTCTTCTAAACACACATTTGATATCTGCTGCGTACTGCCTAATCTCCAGTGAAAATTCTCGCCAAAAGTCATTAGTCTCTACTTCATTACTCCACTCTCGATCATACATAGCTTGACTTTTATTTCCAATCTGATTCATATCGATGCAGACCGTCACTATATCCTGCCAGTTCTTCTAACTGTCTCTACCATTTCTCTTTGATTTTCCAGCTTACATTACCGTTTTCCAGTTGCTTATATAACTAATTGCCATTACCTAGTTCTTGCTTCTCTTAATATGTCTCAACAGTATTTGTATTCTTAAAGTGTAATAGAACAATCTGGCACAGCTGATAGAGACAAAAAAAAAATAATAAAATACTCACCGGCGTACTTCACTCTCTAGCTCCCAGTAATACCGTATCCTCACTCTTCGAATTCTACGGCTACTACAATGGTGTCTATTCGTCAGAAATAACATGTTGAATACAACTCCCGCAAGTACTCGCCTCATATATATTAATCTGTCCTCTTCCCGTCATACGTACTGTCCCATGATCACCAATCTTTTCTTCTCCATCCTCAGAATTTTCCCCGTCTGGAATTCTCTTCCCACGCTCGTTTTCCATCAAATTTTAATTTGTAGATGTTGAAGTGAATATAACAAAATCAACGTAACCGATCTTGTGCGTTAGACGGCTAAACCACGACAAATAATCCCACACACCACATATACAAACGTACATACACACACACACACATATCTGTATATATACTCTTACACACATATACACATACATACGCACACACAAATATATACATACATACATACATACATATATGTATGTATGTTTGCACACACACAGCTTTATAATATTTACATATATA
>NC_068993.1:41491768-41496374 GCF_001194135.2 Octopus bimaculoides | reverse complement strand
ATACACACACACACACACACACACACATATATATACACATACATACGAATATACATTACACACGCACACACATACACATACATACACATACAAATATATAATTATAGTAATTTCGGTTTGTATTGGAAGCATGATTAATATTCAGTCTTATTCGCTATGATTAAAATCTATTAATTTAAATTTAATTATATATATTTAAAACAATTGATTTCTTACAATGATGCAAGGCCACTGAAGTCAGATAGTAAATCCGATTGAATCATTCTCAGTGAATGACAACGTAGTGGTAGCGTATGACACTTCATCAGTGCCTTTACAACAATAAAGTCACATCAACAGGATCTGAAGGATGGGCGCAAAACAGTTCCCTCTCAAAACATAGACACTCTGGGTAGCAGTCCGGGTTTTCGTCGTGTGTAGGCACCCTAATGCATATTCTATGTATACTGTTGCTGCGTATATATGAACCCCCGAGCATTGCTTATTCCAGGGGTCTATATTGCAGTTAAGACGGCCTTGTGTAGATGGAAGGGCGTAAATCACTTTTCCCCACCTTCTGAGGTTATACTGCTATGGAAATTTATTAATCTACATTTGGGAGGCAGCGAGGAAGCTCTTACGAGAACTTTGAACTTGCTAAAGATAGAAACCACATGATCCTGACGTGAAAAGAGAACATCTTTAGTATCTTTAGGCAGAAAACGCTTTTTCGGGTGACTCTAAATAAATAAATAGTACATAAATAAATAAATAAATAAATAATAAGTAAATAGTTGTTGCAATATCAGTGACTTGATTGTCGCTTGGTTTTCTATATAATGCGAGCTGGAGTGAATTCTTGCTATGTCTAGCGGCCGGGTGTTCACCATTCGCAATGGGCACAAATTGCTCTAAACCGTTCGGTCTGGTGATCCCGTTGTCAGCTAGAAGATGGTAGGGGTTCGCTCCCCTGCTTGCTTTATCTACCGAGTGCAGATTGCATCGATAACCAGCTGGAGGAGGCACTTCCTAGGTTTAAAAATGTTAGTAACGTCAAACAGCCGTATTGATGTGGCGATAAACATTACTTCTCAGTATAGTTACTACTTTCATCTCTTACATAAATTTGCTCGATTTCACAACCATGTACTTGTTGTGGAAGCTGTTATAAAGTTTCAAGTAAATTATATATGCATTTCACCGCTACTTGGCATATAGCATAGTGGTTAAGAGCGCGGGCTACCAATCTCAAGATTCCGAGTTCGATTCCAGACAGTGACCTCAATAATAATAATAATAATAATAATGATGATGATGATGATGATGATAACATCGAAAAATACCTTAGGAGTGAGAACCCAGGTTCGAAATTCCCCCAAGACACCTGATGAAGGCTGGAGAGTATATCAGCCGAAACGTTGTATTAACAACAAACAAGATGAGGATAAATATCTGTCAAATGTAAATAATGCAAATAATGTACATAATTCCCCATCTCTCAAATATAAAACAGTATGCTCAGAAATCATCACACAGAATATTAGGTATTCTATTTCGAAATATGAAAGAATATTGATTTCAAATTTTGGCACAAAGCAAGCACTCAGCTAGTACTTATTTTATCGACCGCGACAGGATGAAAAGCAGAGTCGACCACGGCAGAACTCAGAGCTTGAAGATGGACGAAATACGGCTAAGCATTTTACCCGGCGTTCTAACGATTCTGTCAGCTCGCGGCCTTAAAGGAATATTATGTTTTTTAAGGCAGTGACTTGGCTGAATCTTTAAAGTGGTGGACAAAATATGTTAGAGAATTCCTTCCAATTCTTTACGTTCAATCTCAGTTCCCGCTGGTTTCAACTTTGCCTTTCATCTATCCAGGGTTTGATAAAATAATGCACCAATTTACTACTGGGTCTGGCAGTATCGACTATCCCCATTCCCTCAAAATTGTTGACCTTGTTCTTAAATTAGAAGCCAATATCGCTTTCCTTTCAGTTGTACGTCGAATATATTAAATCAACTTGGAAGAAAAAGTGTGTAAAATACAAGCAGAAGAAAATCATTTTCATCGCACGCACGCTCATCATTGCTAATCTTCGATCTATGGTGACTATCAATATCTATTAATCGTGATGCCACGATATTTTTAAAGATAATCTCGCCAACATTGATTAGATACATTCCTAGTTGTGTAAAGATATTAATCTAACAAATCTTTCTTAACTTATTTCTTTTTTTGTTTTAGAGTTTTATTTCGTCAGCAGAAGATTAGGATCAGCAGCAGTTTGAGTTGTTAGTGTCAGTACAAAGTTGAACGATGTTGCAGTGTATCATTAGCAGAAGCATTTAACCCCCTCAATGTACCACTCTATCTACTTGCAAATAAGGAATTATAAGTGCTAAAATAACTTTGCATACAATACATTACTATCGACTGTTTCATTATCTGTAGAGTGTTTAATTAACTGACATAGTTTATTAAAGAAGAAGCTTTTCAATAAATCTCGCTTGAAATTTCTTTTAAGCTACACGGTTGCGCTTTCTGTGTACTGCTATTGCGCGGATCAAAGAGTTGCCGAGTTTAATTTACAAATATGTCTATCTTTTATTGGTTTCAGGCATTTGATTGAGATCATGCTGGGGCATTGCCTTGAAGGGTTTTAGTAGAGCAAATCGACTTCAGTAATTATATTTTAACTCTGTACATCGGTCTGCTCTTTTGTCAAATGTCAAACCGCTAACTTGCGGGAACGTAAACAAACAGTCCCGGTTATCAAGCGGTGTGAAAAGACAAACGCAGACATACGTAAAGACACACACACACACACACACACACTGGCCTTGTGCTAAAATTCTTTTTCTTATTATTATTACTATTATCACTATTATTATTATGTTGTTTTTTTTCTTCTTTCTTCAAATTTTCTTCCATTTCTCGCCGAGTGTTTTCCGTACACCTAGGGAAGAGAAGCTCATTGTATGCATTCCCAGTTTACACACGCAAATTCACAGATATAATTTTTAATTTAAAAAAAAAACAAAAAAACTCATGAATAGATGTTGTTTTCACAGCGATAATGCTCTTCTCAGTACATGATTTTTTGTAGTTTCTGTATGGATGGTAAGCCTGGTATCATTTTCAAATAGGTTTCACTGGTTCGGTAGTCGCCTTGAGATGCCACATTATTATTATTATTATTATTATTATTATTATTATTATTATTATTATTATTATTATTATTATTATTATTAAGGCAGCGAGCTGGCATAATCGTTAGCACGCTGGGCAAAATACTTAGCGGCATTTAATCCTGACTTTAAATTCCACCGGGGAGTCGACTTTACCTTTCGTCTTTTCGGAGCCTTCAAAAATAAGTACCAGTTCTGTACTTGAATCAGTGTAATCGACTAACTCACTCCCCGCAAAAATACCAGGCCTTGCGCTTATATTAGAAAGGTTTGTCCTTATTATATCTCTGCTCGAGATATTTCTCTCCATATGTAAAAGAATCAAGATGGTTAAGTTCTCCATCACCGTTTACCACCGTCGATTATTCTTCAAAGACTACTCTAATGATGTTTCGTCTAGAGTTTATATACTAGTTCTTTTGTGCTGCTTCATCCTCAGACGATCAAATCAAAAATAACGTTCTTAGTGTGATGAAGAGAAGGGAGTAGAGTGACGTACGTACATACGCGCTTCTTTACATGTACATACATATATATGTGTGTGTGTGTGTGTGTGCATATATATATATATATGTATGTATGTATCTATATATGTATGTATATACATATGTGTTCATACATAATGAAGAAAACTACCGACAGACGGGCAACGCAGGAGACAAAGAGGTTTGACTTGTCATCGAGGTACTTGCCATCGACCACCGCCATCACAGCAGTAACAACAAGAACAAAAACAACAGCAGCAAAAACAAGTAAAATCTACAATCGTAAAGCAAAATTCAAAACCAGAATAACTTACCAAGCACAACAACAAAAACAACAAGAGTAAATGAATAAATGCAATAACAACAACAGATAAACCGGCAGCTGCAGCAACAAAACAGAAAAGGCACAGACAAACAACCATTTGCAAGCAAATTCAAAACAAAAAACAAAAAACAAAAGAAGAAGACTAACAATAACAAACAAGTGTAACGACAACGACAATACCACCACCAGCACCACCAGCACCACCACCACCAACAACAGCAACAACAACAATGACAACAGCAACAAACACAGAACGCCACCTTCCCAACTTCAGTGTTGTATGAAAAATAAACAGTGAGTTGAAGGAGTACACATTACAAAAGGATACAGCGACAACAAAATATATACAGAAAGATGGCGCTCATCCTGTACACACCGGGAGATAGCTTTTCTGGTGAATACATTAGCAGATATCTTACAAGCACGAACGACACCGACATAGACTCAAGGGACATCAAGAACAACAGTAACAATAACAGCAGCTGCAGCAGCAGTAACAACAACAATAACAATGTCCCCACGTCTTCGCTGTAGCACAAATATATATATATATATATATATATATACATATATATACATATATATATATATACACACACATATATATATATATATATATGTATAT
>NC_068993.1:41487026-41491559 GCF_001194135.2 Octopus bimaculoides | reverse complement strand
TATGTATGTATGTATGTATGTATATAATAAAACCAGATGGTGTGGGAATTTTCCGAAATATGGTTGCCAAGAAATTTGTGGAAGGGTTCCTTAAGAATCTCTTCCTCATTGCAAAAATAAACCGATTTACGTTCTTGTTTTCAAGTTCAAGGGAAAGCCACGTCTTTTCGCTATCTAATTTCTCTATACAAAGGGTAGTTTTATAAGTCCACGTACCCTTGGATCAAGCAGGAAGCAAAGACACTTGACTAGTGAACTCAGTTTATTAGATATCGGTGAGACAAGGATTTCTAGCATGAAGTAATCAATGAGACCAGGATTACTAGCATGGAGTCACTAACGCTTCTTCATGACTACGAGGTGTGTTGTTTGCTGGCATTCCGTCGCTTACGACGTCGAGGGTTCCAGTCGATCCGATCAACGGAACAGCCTGCTCGTGAAATTAACGTGCAAGTGGCTGAGCACTCCACAGACATGTGTACCCTTAACGTAGTTCTCGGGCGATATTCAGCGTCACACAGTGTGACAAGGCTGACCCCTTGAATTACAGGCACAACAGAAACAGGAAGTAAGAGTGAGTGAAAGTTGTGGTGGAAGAGTACAGCAGGGTTCCCCACCATCCCCTGCCGGAGCCTCATGGAGCTTTTAGGTGTTTTCGCTCAATAAACACTCACAGCGCCCGGTCTGGGAATCGAAACCGCGATCCTATGACCGCTAGTCTGCTACCCTAACCACTGAGCCATTGCGCCTCCACTACTACGAGGTGTACACACTTAAATAAAACGGGCTTTAGGCGGGTGGTTGTGTTGTTTTAGAAAGGCTGAAATCTCAAAGTGTAAATCTTTCTGCACCCGTATGTTCTGGACGTGAACAGCAACCGTGACATCACCAGAATTGTGGGCATATATGACACATTTGTGACTGTCTGCCGAGTTTCTTCAGGTCTCTAAAATCATCCTAGGGAACATCTCATTTGTTAGGCGTAGCAGGTGAATAGAATGGCATGTTAAAAGCAAGTTAGGATTATGTTGAAGTATCAATTAAGAGAGGTATATAAGAGCACGGCAAGCCTGTTCAAGCACCAACTTTCCTGATAGGCACTGACGGAATGGTTTGAAACGCTACTGTGGACTTGGAGAAACCACACCAGGCCAGCTATATCATGTTTTGCTAAAGAATTTGTCATATCAGCAGATATTGATAGCGTAGTGTCTTCACAATTTCGGATTGTCTTTTATATAGATTACATTATATAGATTACTATGCAACCTAAATGAAGCGTATAGACAGTGACCCAACTAACAGAAGGTGAATACGTTGTAAGCAATGTGAACACGGTAGCCAGATTAGCAGATTTTAAAAGCAGATTTGGGCAGGATGGATTGGCAGAATCGTTGGTGTCGGACAAAATGCCACGCGGTATCTATACCGGCTTTTGACGTTTTTAGTTCAAATCTCACAAAGGACAAATTTACTTTTCGTCCTTTCGGGGTCGATTAAATTAAAGCATTTGTTTAGTGCTGGGGTCGATGAAACTCTCTTCTCTGAGAAAAAATCCGTAACTTATGAAGAACAAATGTCCTCTAAGAACATTTGAGGGCCTAAACGATAGAGTGTTGACACCTATTATTTTGTTTTTCGCATTGAGTTCTGTTTTCAGTATTAATCTAACTCGTCAAGAGTATTCCTTTCTTATCGTCTCTTTCATTTGTGTGTGTTGGATCAAATCTAGTTCATTGATTCGTAAGTATTTGTGTGTCTGGCTATGGTCTAATTCTCTTATTTCACTTGCCTTATCTAGTGAAATGTTACTCTTAACTAATTTCCCTCTTTTGAAGGTTGCTTTGGCACATTTTTCTAAGCCAAATTTCATGTTTATTTCTTTGCTAAATTCATGTATTGGCTGTAGTAGTGTTTCCAGCTATTTATCATTTGTAGCATACAGTTTTAAATCATCCATATATAAGAGACGGTTGATTGTTTTGCCGTAACAGTTGTATCTACATCCAGTTCTGTTTAGCATGTCAGATAAAGGTGTCAGTATCAAGCAGAAAAGGAGTGAAAAGAGCGTGTCTCCCTGGAATGTTCTTCTGCTAATGGGGATGGCTTTGGTTTTTATGAATCTCTCTTTTGTCTGGATCTGTAGCACTGTCTGCCATTTGTTGATGGAATGTTTTATATATTCTATGATTATTAGTGCTACTTTGTTCAAAGCTAGTGCTTCTAGGATCTATGTGTGTAGAATTCTATCAAAAGGCTTTCAATAATCGATCCAGGCCATACTAAGATCCTTCTTCTGTCTGCGGCTGTCTTCAGTTATGGCTTTATTGATTATTAGCTGATCTTTACAGCCGTTTGAGCCCTTGCAGCATTCCTTCTGCTTTTCTGGAAACAGGTTGCTATTATTCGTTACGTTCTGAGTTCAAATTACGCAGAGGTCGACTGTGCTTTCACCCTTTCGGGGCCGATGAATTAAATACCAGTGAAATACTGGGGGTCGATGTAATCGACTTACACCACCACCACACAAAAATGGCTGCTCTTGTGGCAAAATTTGAAACCATTATTATTATAATTATTTTTATTATCATTATTATTATTATTATTATTATTATTATTATTATTATTATTATTATTATTATTATTATTATTATCATCGTTATTATTAATATTAGACATTCGTTGTATGTGTTCCTGAGTTTGATAGTCTACTATCGAAATTCAAATATTGAACCAAAGGTTGATTAGTTAAAACCAGACGTCATGTCCAGATTGCGAAAGAAAAAAAAATTGCTGACGTAAACAGCTTCCAGCAGGACTATCGGATTAATTTCTGAAAATAAATTTGTTGATCACCATCTAACAAAATAAAATTTTCAAATGATTACCGAGTTATTTGGTGTTGAATCTAAAGTAATCATTCACATGTTAAAATTGTTCTTCCTGCTCGACATTTTAAAATTTATATTTTAGTTTTTATTAACCCAGACAGGAATTGAGTTCCACGCTGCGAGTTAATGAAACGTTAATTAATTATATAGTGTTCCCACCACCTACTGCATCGAACTATTTAATAAGGAAAGAAGAAAATAAAAGAAGAATTGGCATTGCAAATGGTATTAATCTTATGTATCATGGTTGTGTGCTTAAATAGTTCACTTCGCAATCACGGGGTTTCGGGTTCATTTCCACTCAGTGACATTTGAGCAAATGTCTTTCGTTAATGCCTCAGGCGCGACCAAAGCTTTTTGCGTGCATTTTGTTGGCGGGAACTGTAAAGAAGTCCGTTGTATATATATATATATATATATATATATATATACACAATACATGTACGTACGTATATACCTATATGAATACATATATATATATGCATGAATACATAATGCATACATATATATATTTATGCGCGCGCGCGTGTGTAGTGATTGGTCCGTTTTCACAGGTAATTGCCGCTTCTTTATTCATCCATATAAACAATGGCATTTCTGACTTTTCGTCCATGACCCTTCAAATGATTATTCCCTCCCGCTGCAGATTTGTATGGTTTGAAGGTACAGACAATAGATGTAACTTTGTCAGAGGAAGACACAACGAAATTATCAGGTTAAGACTCCTGCCGATTGTAACTGTGCACTTCCAACCGATTAGGTCTACAGATGTCACTCCTTTATCACTGTAGGACTATCAGTAAATGATGTCCCCATAAAGAGTATGTCATTGGATTATAATGATAAAAGCTTGAACAACACTGGTACCACCCTCTGAATCTCCCTCATAAGTACCTAGTGACAGATCGAAATGAGATGATCAGTAAACACTTGAAACCGGTGGTTATAAATCATTATCCCTCTCCAAGAAGGATGCTGTGACAACGGCCAGGCGTCCTTCATTCCCGAGGTTTTTTAGTTGTTGGATGACCATTGGCCCAAAAGAGTTCACCCGTCCTTTAACAGAGTTTGTTTTTCTTCCTCTACGGTGTCCAACATAAACCAGCTTCCTTACCATGTAATCTTTACGAGGTTGCCGGTTTAATAAACAACAACCTGATCATCCGACAGGTTGAACTACTATACTGTTACCGGTATAGTAAGAGTGATATGACTTTCATATGTGTGTGTGTGAATATATATATGCACGCACATACATATAGATAAGTATGTATGTATATATGTATATACGTATGTATGTATGAATAGGTGTACGAATATATATACACACGTGTGTATATATGCATAATTATATTGTGTGTGTGTGTGTGTGTGTGTGTGTGTCTGTTTATATTTTTGTGTTTGTAACTCCTCACAGTATGACAACCGGGGTTAGTTTGTTTACTTTCTTGTAACTAAGTGCTTTAGCAAAAGACACCGATACAATAAATACCAGACCTAAAAGTAAAACTGCTAGGGTTAATTTGTTCGTTTATCTTTACAAGGCGACATCCTGCATGGCCACCACAGTCCAACGATTTAAACATGTAAGAAAATAAGTCTCTGTTGGCAGGACCCGACACCACTTGAGGGTGGAAAAATA
>NC_068993.1:41486209-41486767 GCF_001194135.2 Octopus bimaculoides | reverse complement strand
TATATATATATATATATATATATATATATATATATATGTGTGTGTGTGTGTATATATCGTATACATGTACATGTATGTACGTATATATGTGTGTATATGTGGGTGTATGTGTGTGTGCGTATATATGAGCCTTTATGTGTATATATGTTGCGTGTGTGTTTGTGTGTGTGTGTGTGTGTGTCTTGATGAATGTGTAAGGTTATCAAGATTGCCAGAGGAAAGATGATACAGCAAAAAGAAAAAAAAAATACATTCAGAGAGAGAAATAAAAAGTAGAAGATACCCTTCTGCATGCAGGTATAGTTTTCTTGGTTTGAGGATAAAATATAAGTGCTTGAGATGATGGGCTTGAGGATATCGTCTGGCTGAAACATCTGTAAATAACAAACTGAAACCAAAGAAAAACCTACCCATTTTATTGAACTGGCGCGCACGCGCGCGCACACAGACACACACATATACGTACATACATAAACGCACGTACAGATATATGTGCTCATTCATACAATGTTACACAAACATACGGACGCCTATGTGTATATATATATATATATATAT
>NC_068993.1:41484473-41486014 GCF_001194135.2 Octopus bimaculoides | reverse complement strand
ATATATGCATGACTACAGATACAGTGTCATATATCACACAGACACACATTCATACACACACATACTCACACATACAGAGACACAAAAATAAACGCACAAATACACAAAAGGAACCACACAGAAATATATAAAAAGAGACACAAACAAGCACACACATATATATATATATATATATATATATATAGGCAAGCCAAAAATAATAATTTAAAAAAAACAGGAAAACAACCAAAGTGAATTGGACGTGTTCAGAGAATGTATTAGGTTTAGGCTAAGTGAAAGATTTTGGTGGAAAACTAAGAGTGACGTTTCAAGTATGGCGCTTCATCAGAAAGAGGAAAATGTTCAGAGAGGATGAAAAGGAGGAGCGGATAGTTAGAGAAAAAAACACTTGTGTCGTTAAGTGGCCGGAACATAACTGATCGGAAATTGGAGAGAGATAAATATATACCCGTTGATATAACATACGCACAATTGATGTTTGAAACAATTTCTTTGTCTTTCTATTATTTGGATTATAATTTACATTTCGCCAACCCCGCATTACTGTGTAACTGTCGTGAGTGAAACAAGGCGGCGAGCTGGCAGAAACGTTAACACGCCGGACGAAATGCTTAGTGGTATTTCACCTGCTGCTACGTTCTGAGTTCATCCGCTGAGGTCGACTTTGCCTTTCATCCTTTCGGGGTCGATAAATTAAGTACCAGTTACGCACTGGGGTCGATGTAATCGACTTAATCCCTTTGTCTGTCCTTGTGTGTCCCCTCTATGTTTAGCCTCCTGTGAGCAATAAAGAAGTAAGAACTGGTCTGAAACCAGGTAGTGCTGATAGCCCAGTATTCGGGTTGAGTGCTTCTCCGGAAATACCCTACGTTTATACCATATCAAGGCCTAAGATACATACACATATATATTCTTTTATCTTATACAAGTTTTAATCATTGTGTACAGGCTACACTACTATTTTTGTACCCTTAGTTCATATTGGTGTCTGGTACTTATTTTATGGTTACAGAGGAGTACATTAGCAGAATCGGTAAGCGGTGTTGCAGAATGTCTTGTGGTGTGATATCCAACACTTTACATTTCGAATTCAAATCTCACCCAAGTCTACTGTGCTTTTTTTACCCTTTCAGATTCGACAAACTGAAGTAACTATCAGGTACAGCAATCGGTTTAATCGATTAAATATTTATGTCAATATAAAGTGAGCTGACATGAAAAGGAAGATTTTATATCTTGCACGTTTGAGGACATGTGTGTGTGAGCGTAGGTGTATGTGGGTGGGTGTGCGTGTGTGTGTATAATGCATAAAACAAAACCTGGAAGATTGCTAGGAGGTACATGACATATTTTATAAATATGTCTATTTAATGTATCATAAATGCATGAAACTATTAGTAAGTCTTTCTGTTATGCAGTAAATTGATTTTATATCCCACTGGATGGAGTACTTTTTGTTGATTTTACCTATATTGGATCTCTCTCTCTCTCTCTCTCTCTCTCTGTCTCTCTCTGTCTCTCTCTCTCTCTCTCACTCATAT
>NC_068993.1:41476626-41483817 GCF_001194135.2 Octopus bimaculoides | reverse complement strand
CATGTATATATTTATATATATTTAAACTAACGTAATATCGCTGCGATGTTTACAAACCATAAAGCATAAAACATAAACAATGTCTTTTTTTTTAATAAATAAACTCAAACAGAATCACTAAAACTGGAATTGCTTTTGCTGAATAAGTTTTTCTGAAAAATCTATGGAGCGAAGGTAGTAGCACAAGTTTTTAAAAAAATACTCAGTCACTGCAATAAAATTGTTTATCACTTAAAAACCATCTGACTCTAGCAAATAAAAGCTTCTAATTTAAACGCAAGGCTTGCAACCTCGTGTCGGTGATTTGTCTAATGTGTCAGCCCTAGTAAGTGACTGGTATCTTATTTTATTGACTTTGTCCGGGGTATTACTCTAAACTGCATCCGTTTGTTTGGCCTTGGTTCAGGATTTTCATGGTTTTGAGGCATATGAGTCTACCTCCTAGCAGTTGTTATTCCAAAGTCTTATGCGATCCGGGCTGATAGAATCTGTTTTATACCCTGGTTTTGGATGAATAATTTAACGAAGCAGAGGGAAAAAAAAATTCACATGACGCACTGCGATTACTGTTGAACGAGGTTAAATACACTCTACCAAATGCTCACAGTCAACTGCAGACAGGCCTTTATTTTATAGCAATCTGTCAGTTCAGTTTTAGTTACTCGGGAGTGGTCGGAATAATTCCACAACAACCTGTCAGGGTCCCAACTATGGGACCAAGTTAAGTAGCTTACTAAGGCTATGCATGTAAAAACTGGATCTAGTGAACTCTGTGGAAGAGGCTATCATGGTTCAACGGAGGAGGAGGCGGCAGCTCATAACGCATTGTAGCGTACAGAGAATACGATGAGGCAAGAAGACATCTTGGTCATCCACTGCATCGATCTCCATTCCCGGTCTTCTTCACCTGGTCTTGCCAGTGATTGAACATGGTCACAGATGAGTGAAATAGCGCAACTCTTCCTGTGTATCGTTTCTTCACTTTAAATAAATGATTCTCAACCATTTTATTTTTTTGTCGCTGGACCTCATTGATTCCTATTTTACTCTACTGGACCCCCTCCCCATATTAAAAAAGAAATCATATCATATTTTTATAATTAGATATTGATTTCAAATTCTGGCACAAGGCTAACACTTTCGGGGAGGGGGTAAGTCGATTACGTCGACTCCAATGCTCGATTGGTACTTATTTTATCGACCCCGGAAGGATGAAAGGCAAAGTAGGCTTCGGCGGAATTTGAACTCAGAACATGAAGACAGGCGAAATGCTGCTGAGCATTTTGTCCGGCGTGCTTATGATTCTGCCAGGTCACCGCCTTATTTTTATAATTAAATATTATTAGAAATTGTATATAAAAATTGCTAAAATATTTTGTACATTGAAGTATAACCAATTTATTGTTCATAAATTTTAACAAAAACTTAATACGGACTCCCAAGAGTCATATGAATCCTGGTTGAGAACCACTGCTTTAGACAAAGTCACTACGCGAGTCATCAGTCATCCTTAATGGTTGTTAGTGGAAGCGTGTGGCTTAGTGGTTAGGGTGTTGGACTCATGATTATAAGATTGTGGTTTCGATTATTGGACCGAGCAACGCATTGTGTTCTTGAGCAAAACACCTCATTTCACATTGCTCCAGTCCACTCAGCTGGTAAAAATGAGCATTCCTTTGACAGACTGGTGTCCTGTCCAGTTGGGAGAAGATATACACCTTGAAAACCAGGAAACCGGCCCGAAGGAAAACCTCACTAACAAGGACAGACAAGGGGATTAAGTCGATTACATCGACCCCAGTACTTAATTTATCGACCCCGAAAGGATGAAAGGCAAAGTTGACCTCGGCGGAATTTGAACTCAGAGCGTAAGACAGACGAAATACCGCTAAGTATTTTTCCTGGCGTGCAAACGTTTCTGCCATCTCGCTGCGCTTCCACACAGTTTCTGTCGATCAATACACTCACAAAGCGCTAGTTGCCAGGAGCTCTGGTAGAAGAAACTTAGCCAAGATGCCTCGTAGTGAGACTGAACCCGAAGCCACATAATTAGAAAGCAATCGTCTTAACAACATAGCCAAACGTTCAGTGGGTATCAGTACTTCATTTTTCACCATTCCAGTATTTCCCATTCCTGCCAGTTTGTTACAGATGTTATTTCAAGAAATTCTTGGAAACCAATATATTCAGGTAAAGCATTCCAAACTACTTCCAAGCAGCAGCAGTAATAATGTTAGGTTTTTCTTTCGAGATTACCTCCTGCTGTTTGTTTTTCCACTTCACCAGATGACATCTGTGATAATCCGGTGTTTCTTAGCTTCATCGTTAAATGGTTTGTTCAAAAGAATTTTAAGTAGGTGAAGAACACTTGTGAAACCGCATGGAATTACATCTTGATGGGTCTTCATATCTTTCAATATGCGCTACAGTGGATCAGTATGATGAGCTCTAAACTGGTTTCACGTCAGCATTGCAGGCTTCTTTAAAAAGTGTCGTAGGTCGTTAATCCCATACTTTTATCAGCCTTAAATCTATGCTCAAATACAGGTCTATCAAATACTATACAACATGAATTCTGGATTTATTAAAATTATTTTCGCTTATTTCAAAAGGTAATTGAGACTAGCTCCGCGTAAGAAATAATCTCAAGAAACAAGATTCTTTAAAGTTGACATGACATCAATAAAAAAGACGGGCTTATTATCTTGAGATTTTAGGACACTCGTAGATACGTATTTCTTACTCAATAACTGTTATCAGCATGACTATTGTCCAAACATATCTCTTGTAGTCAAGGGGGTGAGGCTTACGCAAAAAGGATTGGAAAATATTTATGACATAAGTAATTTGCATAATTTAAACAAAACTGAACAAAGAAAAATAACTCAGAGTGGCCAGCGTCATGTATTTTAACAACATAGACAAATAAAGGTATATCAGATACCGTATAGTCAGACACTCCGTTGGCAGCCATTAGGTTGACAAGGAACAATGTCTTCAAAAAGAATGTATTCACTTCTTGGAAATGTTAGCTTTTAAAAAATGACCCGCTGCAACTTGGTTTCATTTTTGTTAAAAACCACAAGACTGCAGAAAAATGCATAGTTCTTTTATATCCTTGTCTGTTGGATATATGATATAACGAAGCAAGGAGGAAGAACGTATATAAACGACGCACTACTATTACTATTACGCGAGACTCAACGCTCTCAACCACGGCTCAGAATGAACTGCTTGCCAACCCGAACTGCTAATTGCTTACAGTTATTTACTTTATAACAACGAAACTCCACCTTCAGTTACTTGGTGGATGGTCGGAATCCTTCCACAACAAGTTCCATGCATTTTTTGCTGTATCAGACAGTTTTATTCCCAGTTATATTCAGTGTTCGCATCCCTGACTCATCAAAATACGTGAGTGTCTCATCCGCGTTTCCAGTTTGACTCAATTCAAAATCATTTTACTGTTTCTCAGAGATAGCACAAATTTATGGTACTGCACAATCTGATATAACAAAACCAGAAAGAATTTTATATGATTTCTTTTGTTTTCTAATGCTGAGCAAAAGAATGCTTTCTGAAAAACTCTGGTACCACCCATTTGAACATTTGAAAGAATGACGAATTCCATATTCGCCATCTTTTGATATTTTCTTGTATTGTTGTTTTCGAGCGTATCGCTTTTGCTATTTCTATTTATTCAGCGCATTTTCCATTTCTAAGTAGCGAACCTGCTTTCTACTTACAAACTATTATACTACCGTTTGGCATTATACAGAAAATTCTATACCTTCAAGTTCAAATTTGCACTGTAAGCAATATGCCTAAGTTTCGCATTCATACGTTTACCATAAAAATGCATACTAAAGATATGTTTTCCTACTAGAATACATCAGGAAAGTAGGTTCTATATATCATTATCCGTTAAACATCAAAGTATATAATGAGACACTATGAAATTTCAAGCAAATTAACAATTGCCATTGGTTATATTCGCTGGACCATTGGAGTTTTGTAACCACAAAATATATGTATTAGTCGCTAGGTATCTCGGGCTTTTTTTACCATCCGATATCATTTTTATGCATTTGATGTTTTTGTTATTGATTATTTTACACTCTACAATATTCAAAACAGTACGTATATTCTCTCGCTCCGTCACCTTTCACACTCGAGCATTAATTCGCAGCACGAAGTAATTTATATAATGTATATGAATATTTACTGGCAGTTTTGTGGAGAAAATACCTTTAGGGAAAAATATAACATTCCGTGTGGTCTACGTAGGTATGATATTTCAGAGTATGTATGTATGTATGTATGTATGTATGTATGTATGTATGTATGTATGTATGTATGTTACTGCTCTGAAAACCATGAATACAGAGCTATTGCTGGATCATATTTATCGATAGTAATTAGAAAATAATATGCATTATATGTGAAACACTCAGCAACAGGTGATGCTAGTGCGCAGAAACAATTGTTGTGATTTGGGTAAAAGCCTGTTCATTCCATCTTGTATTATGTGTGTTTGTGTGTGTGTGTATGTGTGTGTGTGTGTGTGCATGTGTGTGTCTGCGTGTACATGTGTATTTATATGTATATGTATATATATATATATATGTATATATATATATATATATATATATATATATATATATATATATATATATATATATATATGTATGTATATACGTACAACTGGATGTAGGTCTTTCGATGCCTATGCATGTTCACATACACATATGTGTATATTTGTATGTATGAGTGTATACATGTGTGCATGCGTGTGTAAGCATGTATGCTTGTCTTCAAGTTAAACATAATTTGCTCGGTGTCAATTTCTTAATGTCAAACAAGACAATTTACTTTCTGTTTTGCGTCTATAGCAAGAAATAAAGTGCCCTCTTGTGGAACTGAAATCTGAATCGTTAAACCTCACTTAATACCTATCTTTGACATCAGGGATTATTTATATATACGCCAGATTAAACACTCTTCCTTAACCACTCGGCCATTATGCAGCTACTCTCTCTCTCTCTCTCACTTTCTCTCTCTGGCGGTCACACATGATTTCCGCGCCATGTTTACTTGCTTCGGGTAAATTTCGTTATCGGATATCTTTGAATTTCTAGAGACGGTTGAACTGTATTGTGTATCCAAGTCTTGTTGTTGTTATTGCTATCAGTGATGTTGTTTTTGTTGTTGTTTCGTAGTGGTGGTTTTGGATATTATTTTTGCAGTTATATTGTTTTACATTTCTGTTGTTACGTTGTTATTTTTGGTCGGTGTGTTGCCGAAGGTTACCACTACTAATTCAGTAAAAAAATAAGAAAAAACTATGATCAGATTCATTCCAGCTGTAACCAGCACAAATTTTATTTGTAAATGGATCTTTTACCACCACCACCACCACCACCACCAACACCACTACTTCTACTACTACTACTACTACTACTACTACTACTACTACTACTACTACTACTACTGCACACACGCATACACAGCCATGTGTACGGGTATATGCATATTATGTTTTTTTTTTAAAGTAAGGTATGATTTGTGGGCCGTTACTATTTTAGACAGATCAATGGACAGTATAGAAACTTCATGGTTCATTCTATCGATAATAGTTGCTGATACGTACACGCATAACTATTATAGTTATAAGCTTTTGGGGGTAGAATAGGCACGAGAGATGAGACCTGGGTCTATCACTTACAGTCAGAATCCAAAAGTCAGAGTTTGGAAGAAAAAAAAAACAGAATCGCCTGCATAAAAGAAATTCAAAACTGAAAAAGTGGTGCTAACCAAATTTTATTTGCGGGTGTGGTGGTGGTGTCACTAAAGGGCCTATACCTGGAAAAGGGGACTACAGTCACCAGTGTAGGCTACAGTGAAATGTTGGCCAACAAACTGAAACCAGCAATTCGCGCCCAACGCTGAGCTCTATTGTCAAAGGAAGTGCTATTGTTGCACAACAATACCCAACGACATACAGCCGCTCACAGTGTTGAAACCATCGGTAAATTATATTTTAGAGTTGCTGGAACACCCTGCATACAATCCACATCTCGCCTCTTTGGACCGCTTATGCATCTTTTATGAAATAATCGATTTGGTACGAACGAAGAAGTACTAGAAGCGACCGGCCAAAAGCCTCCGATGAAATGAATAAGCTTATGGATCGTTGGAATGTAAAAATTAATTCAAATGTCTGTGTTATAAGCGTGAGCGTTAATTAGTCAATCTTACATCAATTACAATTAAAAAGCAACACAAATATTTTAACGGACGATACAATCAAGTGAGTTCAATCCACAACCGTCGAAATTCACTTCATTATATCTCAAACACATACCAATTGAAACCCTTTTATGTCCAAGATAGTCTCTTGTCATCACAGCATACAATAATAACATATGTGTGTATATAAATGTATATAATTAAGTATCTAATTCTTCTACGTGTAACTACAACAGAAAATATATAAACAATTACATCTTCAATACAACTCATATTTAAATTAGTTGGTATAAAGATTAATTGTTTAAATTAGCTAATAATAATCTTCTATATTTATTCATTATTTTCTCGTAGGGATAATTATGTAGTAGATACGAAGAGAAACCTAATGAGAATTTCTCTCCTTGTTCACTTAATCTATCGCAGGGAGAATTGCGTAAATATTATATTTTAGGCTACAGCAATTGAAATCGAATTTACGAATTTTTTAGGGGTAACCAGATTTGAATTTAGTTAAACAATGATTATCATTCGCATGCCATGGAAGGGAGAATTTAGTGAATCGACAGAAAACATCGATACAATCCACACAAGCAACAAACAATGTTCCCGATGAACTAATCTATATTAGTATTATTTACAAAATGAGGGACCATATATGGTGCATATCTAAATTTTATCAATACATTCAGAAGTAACAAACAACATTGTTGTAATAAGAATGCAATTTATAAACTATACAATGCTATAATAATTATTAGCATTTCAAATGAAACTATTTTCTATTATCATATTTAAGCCATGATAGATCGCTGACCACAACACATATATACACGCATATATATACCTACATAGATATATACATATAGATACACTCATATCCAGATGTATATTTACACACACACACACACACACACACACACACACACACACACACACACA
>NC_068993.1:41475973-41476478 GCF_001194135.2 Octopus bimaculoides | reverse complement strand
ATATATATATATATATATATATATACATATATATATATATACATACATATATATATATACAAATATATTTATACACAAATAAAAATTACTATATGATTGCATATGTTTATATAACACAGACATTTGAATTAATTTTTACAATCCAGCCGTCCATTCCAGACGGGCTTCTATCTTCCTGAACCGATTTACGCTGAAGTGGCTTATATATAATTGAACTGTGATTATGTATATAAGAAAATACATATATATAAGCTGAAACAATTTGTTAGAATTTAATGGTTTTTTTCAATTATTTATATTACACTGTATTATGTTTTATGGTATATAATGTAATATTGTAATATAAATAAATTATTGAATTTCAATAGAATATCCCTATATTTAATTTATCTTTATTATTGAATTATACCAATATTTATATGGTATCCAACTGAAGTACCAGTGAATAGGATGTTTAACATATGCCTTTGAAGGATTTCTTTTCCTCAGTTTGTTATTTTATATA
>NC_068993.1:41472599-41475040 GCF_001194135.2 Octopus bimaculoides | reverse complement strand
TATATATATATATATATATATATATATATTATAAGCTTATAAAATACTATTATTATTAATTACAGAATTGTAAAAATCGACACTGCTTAAAAAAAACCCATTCATATATATACACACTCACATACGCACATAATTATTTGGACTTCGGGTATACATGTCTATTAGTATGCTGATTAAGGCACATCCACCGTTTGAGTTACCTGATGTCATCCACAGTTACGGTATAGTTTTCACTGGATCTACGTCAGGAATTCCGAAGTGTTCGTTTGGTTTATAATTGATGAGGGAAACCAGATCCATTTCCGTTTCTCTCATCAATTATATATATATTGAGAGAGAGAGAGACAAACAGATGCATAGATATACGTGCGTAAACATATATATTCGTCTATGTTCATATTCATGAGCGTATGTGTAGCACTTGTGAGTGCAGAGAATCAAAGAGAAGAGGAGAGGAGAGACAGCCAACTGATTTGCTACAACTTTTGATATCTCGAGAGATTTTTTTTCTCTTATATTGCAGTAAATGTGCGTTGCTTTTGTTATTATTGTTTTTTGTGGTCTCAGGTGGTGCTGGGTCTACAAAATTCAACAGCGTATATCGATTTAGACGACATTGGGGTGGCATTAAGGAAACATGAACAAATGTTGATTTATGCGTTGGGGTGGGATAATGACGCTTGTAGTGAACAGTTGCAAAGAGAGGGCAGTTAGTAGTAGTAGTAGTAGTAGTAGTAGTAGTAGTAGTAGTAGTAGTAGTAAGCAGTAGTAGTAGTAGTAGTAGTAGTAGTAGTAGTAGTAATAGTAATAAGCAGTAATAGTAGTAGTAATAGTAATAAGCAGTAGTAGTAGTAGTGGTAGTAGCAGCAGCAGCTGCAACAGGTGCTGTGATGGTGGTGGAGGTGATGGAGTGTTGTTTGTGGTGGTGGTGATTGTAATTGCAGTGGTAGTAGTTGTAGCATAAGTATTTGCGTAGGTTACAACACGTGTAGTTGTAGTATTAGTAGTATTAGTGCAGCAGCTGTGGTGTTCTTGGTTGAGGTGGTGTTAGTGGTGGTTCAGGTTGTAGCTGCAGTTGTATTACTTGTAGCATAAATACTCGCCTCGGTTACAATACGAGTAGTAGTAGTAGTAGTAGTAGTAGTGTTGGAGTGTTGGAGTGGTGGTGCTGTAGTTGATGGTGGTGGTGGTGGTAATGGTGGTTGTGGTGGTTGTAATTACATTAGTAGTAGTTGTGGCGTAAGTTCTAGCGTCGGTTACGATACGTGTAGTAGCAGCAGCAGCAGCAGTAGTAGTAGTAGTAGTAGTAGTAGTAGTAGTAGTGGTAGTAGTAGTAGTAGTAGTAGTAGTAGTAGCTGCGAGTCAATGACGTTGGTTGTAATGATGCTGGTGGCCACTGTCGGAGTAGTTATTGTGGTGGTGGTGGTGGTGGCGGTGGTGGTGGTGGTGGTTGTGGTGGTTGTGGTGGTGGTGATGATGGTGACGATGGTGATAATGTCTGGTAATTGTGGATGTGATATTGACAGTGGTAACACTGGTCATGGTATTGATGTTATGATTAACAATGATGCTGATGAGTTTCGTGGTTGCATTTATTATTATTATTATTATTATTATTATTGCTGTTATTAAGATCCCGGTTCTGTGTTTGGGGCAAGTCAAACTATTGATATTCGGCTTTGTTATAATATTTCTTAGAATTTTGCTAGTTTCAGTCATTGGTACCGCCTTAAAGGATTGAAGTTGAACAAATCAAATTCTGCACTTCGTGTTTCTCTTTAAGTCTGTTACTAATTCTGTCGGAATCTTTCGCTGAAACCGCTAGGTTACGGGGACATAAAACAGTCATCGGATATCTGTGGGAGAAAACACAAACAGAAAAACGCACGCACACACGCAGGCTTTCACACACACACGGACATATATATATTTACAAATATTCTATAATTATAAATATAATTATAATTAGAGGTCAGCTAATTGCTTCACTACATGCCGAATTTAGAAATAGAAGTTAAAAATTCCTTTTCTACTACCGTAAGAATCTCCCAAACAGTAACACACTTTTGGAAGTGTTAGTTGGATATCTGTTGTGCGATGACGCTTGATCGTGTACATATTTAACCCTAGCACTTTCAAATTTTATATTTGAAATGCTACACTGATGATGAGAAAGAAGTAAGTAAATATACTTTAATTTCGAAGCGCATTTCTGGCTGATCAGAGTCATGCTGATTCATTATTTTTCTTTTTGCCTACGTAAAAAAGTGTGTTACTGTCTGGGAGATTCTTACGCTAATAGAAAAGGAATTTTTAACTCCTATTTTTAAATTTGGTATGTGGTTAAGCAATTAGCTGTCCCCTAATTATAATTATGTTTATAATTATAGAATATTTGTGTAATTTTACCTAAAAATGTTATTTTAACGTACCGATCTAAT
>NC_068993.1:41471637-41472589 GCF_001194135.2 Octopus bimaculoides | reverse complement strand
ATTGGTTAATTAATCAATTAATTAATTAATTTTACCCCTTTTATTATTATTATTAATATATATATGTATATATATATATATATATATATATATGTATATAGATATAGATATATATATATATATAGAGAGAGAGAGAGAGAGAGTCATTCTGATGATATATAAACCTCTTACAAGGAAAGTTCTATCCAAGATACACTGGTTTAAAATAGATATATTTTGATGCAGCACGGAATTTTGTCAGTGATTAGGTCGCGGTTTCAAAGCAACGAAAATATTTTGGCAAATTAAATTTAAATGTTGAAGTGAATCTAACGTTTTTTTTTTTTTTTTTTGTGGTTTTAACTGGCTTATAAACACCTTCCACGCTACAATTGTTTTAGTTCCAGCACACGATCTCAGATCAGATCACTTGCTATGCAAGCAAATCGTAATATTTTGAAGATATAATTCTTCAATAAATATATTATACAAATATCAAATATCATTAAGCAAGAAAATGAAGAGATATGGATATAAATTAATTTTAATCAACTAACATGGCCTACACTTGTTTCAATTTACACTCAATACAAATTACAAAAACATATAATGAAATAATTTTGCGTTTTTTAAAGATTTTGAGTGAAATATCTTCAGGGCAAAGCGTCATTACGGAATTTACATGTGAATCAATCGAGGTACTCCAACAGATTAAGTAGAAGAAAGTGTTTTCAGTTATTTATATGTGTGTGTGTATATATATACGCCGTAGTCAAATGACTGAAGCAAGTAAAAGAATATATAATAATAATAATAATAATAATAATAATAATAATAATAATAATAATAATAATAATAATAATAATACATATATTACATACATACTTACATACATTCATACATACATACATATATGCATACACACACACAAACACAAACACACACACACACACACATACACACACACGCATAT
>NC_068993.1:41470203-41471543 GCF_001194135.2 Octopus bimaculoides | reverse complement strand
TATATATATATATATATATATATATGACAGGTTTCCACACAATCTCCGTCTACCAAATTCACTCACGTGTTTATAGTAGAGGACACTTGCCTATGTTGCAGCGCAGTGGGACTGAACCCGAAACCACATGGTTTCAAATCAAACTTCTTAGCTACATAGTCACGTCTGCGTCTATGCGTGTACGCGCGTATGTGTGTTGAAGGTTGAGTGGGTGTATATTTATCAGCGCTGTGTGGGAGAAATTATGATTTTAGGATTCTGTTGTATTAATGTTCTGCGTTGTTGCATATGTCTCTGCAGGGAGGTGGGTACTGGTGGTGTACGAGATATTCTATGTAGAGGCAGAGAGTTTAAGGATTATAAATTATTATTGCGGTAGCAAACTCCTCTGCTCCCATTCATATCCAGGTGGCTTTTCATTTATCGTTCTTGATCTGTTGCGTAGGTGGTCTGTTGGTGAGGTCTCTGTTTAATAGGTGACGATACACAGTGCACTGTATGGCGTATTTCGTACTCTATTACGATTTCCTGTCGAAAGACTGAACATCCAAGCAGACGTTGTATAACCCATGTTCAATCTAATATGTTGATTGTATATGTCCGTTTTTCTTATTTGATGAAATGTGGAGCATGATTTTTTTCTTTTCTTTTTTTTTATATTTTAGTCTGGTAGGAAGGCAGTGGTCTTGACCCATTTATTAAACGTTTTAGCACAGCCTTTGGTGCCGTCTATTTGGCGTCATTGATTCGACGTTTTGATATTTCTCTCGCTCTAGGGTGGCGGCGAGCTGGCAGAACCGTTAGCATGCCGAAGAAAGTACTTAGCGGCATTTCATCCGTCCTTACGTTTGGAGTTCAAATTGTGCCGAGCTCCACTTTGCCTTTCATTCTTTCGGGGTCGATTAAATAAGTCCCAATTGAGCAATGGGGTCGATGTAATTGCCTTAACCCCTCCTCCAAAATTGCTGGCCTTGTATCATGATATGAAACCAGTATTTCACTCGCTCTCTTCCTTCCCCTTTCACCTTCTATCCCCATCTTTGCCCCTATGCTTACGTGTGAACATCGAGTTATATTTTCTCTATGTGTAATCTCTCTCTTTCTCTCACCCTCCCTTTTCGTCTCTCACTCTCTCTATGTGGATATGCACGTGGAATTCATTAACTGCAGAATTATTTCCGGACTTAGCGCGCCATATTTGAAGACATTTGAAAGGATACACTGAATGTAATTCACAGAACTCTACACGTGTTCACTTACGGGTGGATGGCTTGTGTCTAGTTCTGTGTATTGCATCTCAAAGAGACAGACTACGCTGACGATCCTGCAGATATTTACTT
>NC_068993.1:41466192-41469958 GCF_001194135.2 Octopus bimaculoides | reverse complement strand
TATATATATATATATATATATATATATTGTGTAGGTATCAGTTAGAGGAGTTTAATACCTCTAAGGGATAATTAAATCCAAAGTCGCTCCTGGTTATTACCTGGGTAGGTACAGTCTTTTGTAAAGTTGTACGGTAGCCGGTGGTTCGATTGGTAGACCGTAGTTTAGGTTATATACGAGAAGAAAATGAATGTAATAACAAGGGGAAACTCGTCGTTTTCGCTGGTATGTCTTTAATTTAATTAGAGAACAAAGAAGAAGAAAGCAATGATGAAGGTAGCATTTACGATCGTTTCGATTTACTAGTGTTAGTAAATCTCTTAAGAATGCGAAAATTAGATTGATACATCGGTTAGGATGCGAAAATAATTGATACATATGTGATGGTAATAGAAGCAAAGTTAGTAAGTCTTACATCAAATTTTGTTTTTGAGCTGGTAATTTCGCTGGTGAGAGGTTTCATTGTCGTAGATTTGTTAGTTTGGTTGGGCAATTAGAGCGGGGTAAATATTATTTTGGTGTGGGGTTCCAAGTTTAACTAGGCACATTTTTTGGCACGTGCGTATTAAACTTGTTTTTTGTCCGCAGTGAGTTTTAGTCATCGGCGGGGAAATCCATTCACAAGGCTTTGGTTGGTTCGAGATTATAGTAGAAGATATTTTCCCAAGGTACCACGCGGTGGAACTATCTCTGTATGCAGATATGTATATACCACACGGACAGCCTCCACTGTTTCTATCCAGTGTTTCTATACGCACATGAATGAAAACATACACTAACAGGGGCCATGATTGTCCAAAAAGTGCCGATCCAGAATATTAATACTGACGTTAATTTCAGTAATTTCCGTTGCCTCATCAGTTAAACCCGCTCGATTGTTCAGCTCTTTTCGAGCTCGCCTCACCATTAGTATCAAACCTAATATTTACATGCTATTATTATTCATGTGTACTTCGAGATCCACTATTCCCGCAATTCATAAATACACACACACACACACTCACACGTGCACATACACAGGTATATAAATATATATGCATGTGTGAGTATATATGTATATATGTCTATATATATGTATGTGTGTGTGAATATATATATATATATATATTTGTTTATATATATGCATATGCGTTTGTGTGTTTGTGTATGTGTGTGTCTGTGCGTGTGCATAAACTGACAAGATAAGAGAAGTGAGATTAGTTGTTTATGCCATTTATTGAAAGCTGTTTCGTAATCGGTCTTGTTACATCATCTGACACACATATATAAATAAATATACATACACACACACACACATATAGATGATTAATATAAACAGCAGTTTGCAATGTATCACCAAAAAGGAGAATTATAATTGTCACTAAATTGTGATTAGGGTGTTAGGAAATACCAACATTGCTAGAAATAAGAGCTAAACCGCTCTAATGCTGTAGTTAACGTTCATGAATGAAAACATATACACTAACAGGGATCATAATCGTCCAAAAAGTGGCGATCGGGAATTCTTAATACTGACGTTAGTTTCAGCAATTTCCGTTGCCTCGTCAGTTAAGTTCGCTCGATTGTTCGGTTCTTTTCAGGCTCGCCTCACCATTAGTATTTATGTTTTTTGTCATTCAAATTATTGGATGCTTTAGCTATTCTTTAATGTGTATTTATAAAATTAATATAAACAGTTTGTGATGTTTTACCAAAACGGAAAATTATATGTGGCTAGGATGTTAAGGAAACACCTACATTGCTAGAAATAAGAGCTAAACCACTCTAATGCTGAAGTTAACACATGAATGAAAACACACACACTCATATAAGTATAAGCATGGTGATACACAGTCAACAGAATACACTTCAGAATATTGATGGCAGTGGTGGTACTACAGCTAGTATTAGTGGTGATATTGCATAAATGGTGGTGGTGGTGGTGGTGCTAATGATGACCCGTTACTATTAAGAGTGTCAGCTAACGAATTTTCCTGAAAACTTATTAGTAACGGGTTTTCAGGAAAATATGTTGGTTAGAATTTTTACCAGAAAATATATTGGCTAGAGTATTTAAATGAAAGCCCATCACTATAATTATGTCAGCCAGGATATTTACCTAGGACTCTCTTACTATCAAACATGTCAGACACAGAATTTGCTAGAGAGTCGGTCAGTATTTAATAAACTCCCAAAATACAAAATTATAGAAAACGGTGTTCTATATATTGTTATATGCGAGTGTATGTGTTTATGAGTGTATCTATGCTTCTTTGTGTGAGTATACGTATCCAAGAGTGTAAGCGTGTGTATATGTATCTGTCAGTGTATATATCTGTGTGTTGTGAGTGTGTGTGTGTGTGTGTGTGTGTGTGTGTGTGTGTGTGAGAGAGAGAGAGAGAGAGAGAGAGAGAGAGAGAGACACACACAGTTTCACAGTTTCCCCACCTACAACGAATGTCAATACTTTGCCGTACATTAGGCCGGTGGAAGCTGACAGAATCGACAGCTTGTCGGTCAGACACGGTCCTCTTTGGTAAAGCCTTCATCGATTATTTTTGGAGAGAAAAGTGAGGGCGGAGAAGTAAGCGCTGTCACTTCCAGAGAATTTGCAAAAAATCCGGTGTCTGTGGCAAAAATGGTTTGTGGGGAGAGTTGACCTACTCTAAGTATGCGCCAGTAGGTCAGAGGAAAACACCTGAATGAAAGCGCATGAAACCGTAGCCAGTGTGATCCTTTATCTGTGGAGTTACCTGATCGGTTCTTGTTGAGTGCTCCTCTGCATCAGGAGAACTGCATGTTTCATGTATCCATATACATTGCGTACTATCGATACCCTTATATTATTTCACCCTTCCCCGCCTTCTTGATCCTCGTCTTTTTTCCGTAAACCCCAACATGACTTCTGAACTGTCCTTGTAATGTCCCCTTTACATCATGCCCCTGTGATTAAACCAAAGAAATCATCACCATCATCATCACCACCATCATCATCACCACCACCACCATTATCACCACCACCACCACTACCACCACCACCACCACCACCACCATCATCATCATCATCATCATCATCATCATCATCAACCTTCATCATTATTAATATCATCGTTATTACTAATATCTTTTTATCGATCGATTCTATATATAAACCCCCGCATTTGATATCTGTGTTTGTATTGCCCACTTCATACGTAGCTCAGGAGGCAAATAAATTCATCATCATCATCATCATCATCATCATCATCATCATCACCAATATCCACGACCTTCGTTTCCCTTATCGTTTGATGTACTTCCCCAACAAACACAGATTCTAAACTGTCCCTGTGATGTTCCCCTCATATGATGCCCCTGTGGCAAATAAAATAAATCATTATCCTTATAGCCGTTGTTGCAAATTCCTGTCGGTGCTGTGGGTGCTGTTGTTCTTAGGAGCAGTGGTGGCGGCGGCGGATTTGATGACGTTAACGACGACAGCGATGACGATGATGATGATGGTTGATGAGGGTGATGGGGATGATGGTGATGATGATGATGCTGATGATGATGATGATGATGGTGATGATGGTGATGATGGTGATGAGGATCACATTCATGATGATAATGATAATGATGATGACGACGACGACGACAACTTCGTCATGATGATAATGATGAATATGATGATGATGATGATGATGATGATGATGGTGGTGGTGGTGGTTGTGGTGTTGGTGGTGGTGGTGGTGGTGGTGGTGGTGATGATTATGATGATGATGATGATGATGATGATGATGATGATGAT
>NC_068993.1:41465569-41465983 GCF_001194135.2 Octopus bimaculoides | reverse complement strand
GCTAGAGGGCACTACTAGTGAGGTAGCAGCTGCAATGCTTTAACATAGAGAGAGTGACAGGCAGACAGGCGGGCGTTGATGCGACAATGCAACGACGGTAGCTCGGCGCCTCTTCTGCAGTAGGAATGCGGCGACCGACAAACAGAGGTGGAGTGAATAGCTAGTGTCATATCTCATTGGTTTAGAGAGAGGTATGTGTACGTGCGCGTGTGTGTGTGTGTGTGTGTGTGTGTGTGTGCGCGTGCGTGCGTGCGTATGTGTGTGAATGTGTGTATGGGTGTGTGCTTGTGTGTGTGCATGTATTTGGAGTTTGGGGTGTCGATGGAGAACCACTTGACAATTAGTTCACTAGTCCGTATGGCTTATTATTACTATAATAATAATAATAATAATAATAATAATAATAATAATAAT
>NC_068993.1:41465028-41465559 GCF_001194135.2 Octopus bimaculoides | reverse complement strand
TATTTTTTTTAGTAGTAGTAGTAGTAGTGGTTGTAGTAGTGGTAGTAGTGATGGTGATGGTGTTGCTGGTGGTTGTTCTTGGGGTTGTGAGTGGTATTGTTAATTGTGGTAGTAGTAGTATTTGTGATGGTGGTGGTGATGGTTGCAGTGGTGGTGGTGGAAGTTGCAGCAGCAGCAGCAGCAGTAGTAGTAGTAGTAGTAGTCGTAGTAGTAGTAGTGGAAATAATTGTTTCCAACATTTTTTCTTAATAATGAACACACGTTCATTAGACATATTGGCAACGTTAATTCAAAAAATATAATTAAAAAAATGAAACGAGTTGAGCGTACGTTCACACAGACACACACACACATACACACACACACACACACACACACATACGCACGCACACACGCACGCATACAGTGATACACAGTGATATACGCATATGACGCGCGAACACTCATGGAAACAACCACATGCACAGTGACGTATACATGCATGCATACATACATGCATACTCGTGTATGTATGTGCGTAGGTATATATAT
>NC_068993.1:41462843-41463819 GCF_001194135.2 Octopus bimaculoides | reverse complement strand
ATATATATATATATAAATAGATAGATAGACAGTTAGATAGATAGATAGTTGCTTATTTTAATCTAATGCTGCTTCTGTTGCACATAAAGGGTTTTTATTTAGCCGGTGAGATTAATTGCAACACAAGCCATTCTTCAATCACTGTTTCCTTATATCAGTAGTCACGGACTTTTTCTAAGCCTGCGGTTGCCACTGAGTACATGCTACTGAGAAAGTGCAAGGACACAGAAATGCACGTCAATAATTTTCATCGCCACTGTTTGAAAATAGATTTCTGTTACTGATATATTCTTGTTTTAATGCATAATAATTTTTTAAACGCATGATATTATCTCCCTGCAAATACTACTCTTAATTTGCCTTTCGTAACATATTTACATTAAGACACAAAGATTATAACAAACATACACACATACACACGCATACACATAAGTACACACGCCCACTTATATATATATATGTGTGTGTGTGTGTGTGTGTGTGTGTGTGTGTGTGTGTGTGTGTGTACCTACGTGTGTGCGTGCGCGCGCAGACACACACACACACACACACACACACACGCTTGTACGCACACACATTTGTGTATTTGCTTGTGTTGGTAATGGTAGTCCTAATGTTGATGATGGTGGAGGTATTGGCAGTCGAATAACCATAGAAACTATTCTTCCATTGGTTTTTCATATTGGCAACAATCACCTTATCTGCAATGCATGATGGATTCGATGAAGTGGGTGTGATTTAATCCCAGAACGTACAGCAATGTAAAATATACAGCAATGCATCTCATCTGACACTCTAACAAATCTGCCATCATGTTCTTGTGCGAATGTATGTGTTTGCGTGTGCGTGCGTACATAATACATACATACATACATATATATACACACACGTAAAAATACATACACATACATGCATTCATTCGCACTTAAATACATCCATATATATATATATATATATATATATATATATATATATA
>NC_068993.1:41457263-41461084 GCF_001194135.2 Octopus bimaculoides | reverse complement strand
GGACCGTATTAGGCACGCTACTCATCAGATGACGAATATTCTTTTGAGGAATTTCTTTGTATGTTTTATGCAGTAATCTCAAGAGATCTGGCTTTTGGATGCTGCCTTGTTCTTTGTATGACGTGTCCTATCCATTATACCCCGGAGGTGTTCATGGGACAAGAACGCAAAACATCCAAACAGTTAGGTGATACAAGAAAGGGACAACAAAACATCCAGATAGACGATACAAAGAAAACAAGGACAGGTCATTCGGAGTTTTATTTCCTCAGTCGAGTTCCAGATTATCGTTGCAATTTTGGCTGGCTATACTCGAGATTGCTCCAATCTGGCCAGTGAATGTATACGAAAACAACGACGGAAAAAACGGAGAAAGTTACACAAATACAAATAACAGGACATAACAACAGGTGTATTTCGATTGAGGACGAATTAAATTAAGCTGGCGTGTGTGGAAGTAAAGCCTTACAGCAGGGATATCACAGGCACAGGGAAGAATATAGATGTTGCACGGACAACAGCCGAATCAAGAAAGAAAGGTCAGGCTTGACCGAACAACGGTCACGTGGGGAAAGAAGGGAGAGAGAGAGAGAGAGAGGTAGAGGAAGAGGGATCGAAGAAATAAGGAGGGGCGAGAAAAGATGATAGGGACACAGTGAAGTGAAAAGAGGAGGGAAAGTGAGCATGAAGAGAAGGCAATGAAATGTGAGAGAGGGGGAACGAAAGAACGAAGAGTGGAATGAACGAAATAAGCGTGAAAGGGCTGATAGAAAGAAGGAAAGAATAAAAGAAGTCGTACAAGATTTTGATAAATATATACTTACATATAAGAATATATATATAAAGATAGTGAGAGAAAGAATGTGCTGCATCCAACTATTTGTCCGTGCACGTGTGTGTTGTGTGTGTATGTGTGTATTGACACAGAAGTATGATACAACAATTACAATTGGACGCGTCAAGAATCCACATGCAACGTATTCAAATTTTACATGGAAACTCTGGTAACTTGAGGCATAGGAGAAGCACATGATGTTTTGTGCATTACCTGTTGTCTCAAAACAATAAACAGTAAAACACTAAACATAATGTAAATATTTAGCAACTGCAGATTTAATAACGGTTTATCGTTACATTATGTTTAATTCTGCGTCACTGTCTAGTGATTGTTTCCGAAACAAACCAAGTTGTATACTTCACATATTCCCACTTCCCAATACTTTCTCCTTCAATTTCACTGATTCAAATTCTCCACACTGCGTCTGGTAATGTACTTCACTCCAGTATATCCGAGAAATACAAGTAGTTGACCGACAGTTGCCTACGTCATATGTTCTTTAATATTTCTTTTATAACTAAATTTCAAATAAACACAATTCTTAATGTGGGTCATGTTAACGTGGTCTGTCTCTTTGTTTTTTTAATCTTATTTTCAGGAGGGGAGGCAGTGCCTATGCACGATTGTAGAACCTTTGAGACTGGTGCAAAGAAAGAGTAGAGTTCCCTCAAAAGGGAGTCCTGCCACAATGTGTACTCGAGATACCAGTTGGAGATGTTAAATCTATCACTCTAAGTAAAACTCTTGGCAGCATTTGAAGTCAGAACGCAAAAGGCCGGAACAAATCCTGCAAGGCATCCGGTCCAAACTTCTTACACGTTCACAAGTGAACCACATGTTTTTATCGATTCTGCGAGAATGAAAAGCAACGTTGACCTGGAAAGCATTTGAACTCAGAAATTCAGAGGAAATGCTGTGATGTATACCAACGGACGTTCACATGGCTCAAAGGAAACAGACCTGAACTTTACGTCCCCAACATATAAACAGAAACCCTCAACATCGTTACAAAAGTTTGGATTTCTGGTCTCTAGTAATATCGACTAGCCTACATTTTAGATTCTAGATTTTCGCTTTATTGCCATGAAATACTTCATTCCTGATATCATTAAACTTCTACAGTGGGTCTTATTTTCTGTCGATTCTTCATAAGCGGACGCCAAAAGTAAAACATCTATGTTATGCTTAAACTTGGCCTCTTCTAGAGCAGCAGACATTTAACTGAACGGCCTGTAAAGCCTGAGCAATGCTTTTCCTCCATCTTTGACTAATTCATTTTAAAATGCTCCTTACATTATGCGTATAGCTTTACTTTTTGAAACTTTGCTATTGTTTTGAATGCTTCTAATGTACTTGTATTATTGACATTAGTCAGCGAATATGCACCGGAAACTGTTCAAATCCATCAGTTTTGTGTAAACTTATTCCCCTCAAACAATATTGGTATTACAGTAGACTTAACTGACCTTAACTATTTTTAATCGGCTTCACGTATTGCTCAGCACATTCCACCGATTTTACAAGGGTGACCGACGCCAAAGACAATCGTTCTTTTGTTTGTTTGTTTGCTAGGGATAGTCTGTAAAATAAATTTTTCGAGCTTCTCTGTGGAATGAAGATTAAAAAGAAATACCTTTCTCCTCACGTTACCTGTCATTTTAGACCACAGAATAAACAATGAAAGAATTTAACTTACACCTGTTTTGTCAATTATTCCGCCCCCATCACTCAAGTGTTTAAGAGTAAACATAACATCTGAATACGTCATCGTTCACGAATAGTTGTTGGTGCAGCGTAAAATCCTTTTAAAAGTTATGTCTGAAAATTTAAATAGTAAAATTTTAGTTTATATCCTGCTTATATCGGCTAACTTCATCTGTAGATTAACATCAAATGATTAATATCCGATATATATGTATCATTGTCTGTCGTCTGGAAGATCAACGATGTTTAGAATTAAATTAAATGAGTTTATTTGTACTCATATGTATTCAGTCGAGATGTAGGTTAATATTTAATGGAAAGACATTCAGAGAAGTCTGCAAGGGAGAAAAAAACCGTCTACATAAACTTATTTATATATTAATGTTGTGTAACTTCTTCATAAACAGAAGCCAAAGGTAAGCTAAACATTGCTACGTTCTATCTTAGCTTCTTGTTATCATTGTAACCCCGAGCAGGAAGAATATATTACAATAATATTTATTATGTATGAATCTTTTCATCCATAAAATTTAATGGATTATTACAATATGAGAACAAATGGCCTTTACTGGCTGGAGAGAAATCTTCTTACAACTGCATATAATATTAGTGGTTATCTCTGAGATTTTCCCTTTCTTCTGATGATATGCTATTATAAATATTAGCTGTCAGCTTGAATTGATAAATAAATCAAGTAGCAGAATTTAATGGTTTGCAGATGCTTTTAAAATGAGATTTGCAAACTGTTAGATACGGTTACGGGAAGTTGCCGTGAAAAGTCGTATTTTGCCATAAGTTGTCGTCTTTGTGTGTGTTTGTGTGTGTGTGTGTGTGTATGCGCGTGCGTGCGTGTGTTTGTTTGTGTGTGCTTGTGTTTGCGTATGTGTGTTTGTTTGCTTGTGAGTGTGCTTGTGTACAAGTGTATTTATATAAACATATGTGCATGTACGTGGGTGGTCTATGTTATTCACACTTTGATTGCCAGTCTGAATTTAGTACTACTTAGTACCCCAAGAGATTGCCATATAACACACGCACACACACACATACACAAACACACACACATACACACATACACACAAACACACACACATACTCACACACACACACACAAACACACACACACACACAAACACACACACATACGCGCACACATACATATGTATACATATATATACATATATATACATACATATATAGCTGTCTGTCTGTCTCTGTCTCTGTCTCTCTCTCTCTCTCTCTCTCTCTCTCTCTGTCTATATATATATATATATATATA
>NC_068993.1:41455230-41456394 GCF_001194135.2 Octopus bimaculoides | reverse complement strand
TATATATATATATACATACGAGTATACACACACACATATATACTTAAATGAATGACTAAATAGAGAAATAAATAAATAGATGAAATAAATAAGTCAGATGGATAAAAAGTGAATAATGGATTGGTATCTCTGCTTTTTTTTATATTTTTAAATTACAGAAAGGAAGCAAGGTTTCAGTAAGATGTTTAAATATAAGAAAAATACATCAGCAGGTGCCGGAAATGTAACAGGATGTGAAGAGGAAATTTTGTATTGGAGGCAAACATCTTAGATACCGCCCACCTTATCGCTAAATCTACATACCATTCGGGTAAGATGAAGTGCTACGGTAATTAGAACTTCTTTACACTGCTAGATTTCCGCTGGAATCGCTTAGCAGTGTAGATGATTATGCTGCAACGAAACTAGGCAGATGTCTCTTTCGGTTGACACCGGAACCAGCTTTACTTGATTAATTACATGCAGAAAATACTTCAGGCGCTATCTCTTATGATATTGACAAAAATGTCGTCTTTATATTTGATCTAACATTTGTCTCTTGTTACCAAACAAGAAATTCAATAATATTCGATACTGCATGCCCTTTATTCTAAATTTCATATCTTCTGCACATAGCCATTACTTCTATCTTTTTTCTAATTCATGTTTTTTTTTTCTCCTTAAACCATTGTTTCATAAAAACAATGTTAAAAATAAGTTAAATCTGCAATTATTTGCTTACAGCTCAAAAGCCGTACAAAAAATTTTATAAAAAGCGGAATTTTACTAACGTTTTTCGCTATATTGACTGCGCAGTTATTAAATTTTTTTTGCTCTCATAAATTTCAAATAAGGAAGCCCAAAATTGCAGCAAATATCTACGGATAACCTTTGTTAAAAACTAGCGGTGTTACAATGCACTTGACAGTAAATGAACCTAGTTATCTTCCTTGACAATATTTACCTTATTTTATAGGGTTTTAATCACGGAATTGCAGTAAAAGCAGTATAGCCCTTTAATGGATTTAGTCGATCATTAGGAACTCAATACATATCTTTATCCTGTACTTATTTTATCGATATGGAACCGTTGTCACAAAATATTAATGAAAACACAAAGAATGCCCCACTTTTAACAAGCACCTGTATATATATATATATATATATATATATATATATATATAT
>NC_068993.1:41451350-41455201 GCF_001194135.2 Octopus bimaculoides | reverse complement strand
GTGTGTGTGTGTGTGTGTGTGTGTGTGTGTGTGTGTGTGTGTGTGTGTGTGTGTGTGTGATTGTATGTATATACGTACATACATACATACATACTTATACATATAAACAGGAGAATTGTTTATATAATATTCAGTAACTAGATATTGCATAAGCAAATTTTACGGTTTTGTTTTACTCTCTGTATGTACTCTGTGGCTTACCTAAGTGCAGATTCCAACCAAGTGAAACTTAGACTATGATATGATCCTTATTTATGCAAGAAGACACACGGAGATCGAAATATTGCATAACTGTCATGCAACTTAAATATAAATCGTACCTATATTCTCACACATACACACACATGTATGTATGTGTGTATGTACGTATGTATGTATGTATGTATGTGTGTATGTATGTATGAATGTATAACACTTATGGCGAAATTAACGACGTGTGAAATTGAGTAAATTCAACGTAATACTATTAAGTTTATGCTCATGGAAATAGAACAAAATAGAAATCTTTTCGACGTTTCTAAGTTAATTCTTTCTTCTGAAAGATCGAAAGAGAGAAGACAAACAAAACTACGTTTTAATGTGAGTGTAGCTAGGTTAGGAATGACCAGAAATTAGAGATAACCAGAAGTTAGAGATAACCAGAATTTGGCAGAGAGAAAGAGAGAAAATTCGTACGATCGAAACTAATAGGGGAGGTAACTGTGAGACAAATATGCCTGGCTGTATATGCATGTGTGTTTGTATGCCAAAATGCCTTAAAAGTGTGTTCGGGCGTCGTTAGGAGTATATTTCGAGGATGTGCGTGTGTCTGTGTGTGAGCGTGTGGCTTGCTTTGGACTATATGTGTGCATTGGTTATAGAAAGTATGAGTTGTTTAAATGTTGCATGTGGATATATACGTATATGTATATGTGTATGTGTCTGTGTTTGTTCCCCAACCACCGCTTGACAGTCGGTGTTGGTGTGTTTACGTCCACGTAACTAGCGGTTCGGCAAAACTGACCGATAAAATAAATACCAGACACTGTAAAAAGCACTGGTGTCAAATTCTCCTAAAATTGAAAGGGGTACTACAGTATGGCCACTGTTTAACGACTGAAACTAGTAAGAGGATGAAAGAGTAAAAGTATACATGTATGTATGTATGTATATATGTGTGTGTGTGTGTGTGTATTTGCGTGTATGTATGCATGTATGCGTATACATGCATACATATTTATGTGTATGTATGCATGTATGCGTATACACACATATATGTACACACACACATACACACACGCACACATAAGCACATACATATACATACATATATAGATACTATATATGATATATGATACAACAGAATATATTAATAAAGTTTTCACAAACGTTGTATGTTGAGACAAATGTATGCATCTTTTATTTATACGCATTGCTTTCGGGGACTGAAAAAAATGCAGATCGAACTTTAATGGTATTTCAAAATTTTGTCAATATCAGCTTAAATGCTAAAATTTCCACTAAGATACAACTTTTACATTCACTGTTAGAAATGGCTTAAATAACTTGGATACCCAGATTTGCATACTGAACGCATTATACGTACCTAGTTTGCTTAATAAGTCATTGGAGAATTGAGAGAGTTTTGTTTCATTACTATATTGAATGCGTCTATAGTTTTTTGGCTATACTGTATGTTTATACATATAAATACTGTTTCATTTAATACGATATAATTCACTGTAATGATATAAAATTAACTCACTGTTAATACACTAGTGGTTTATGAATCGAAATAGCTACTGCTAATGCGTTATATATATAAATTGAGATCTATTTACTTAAACCCTTAGTAATAGCGAATTTCTAAGCAGTGTATCCTTTGACAACAGATAAAGATATTCGATCATTCATGAACTCCCAGTTACAGAGCTGAGATTAGTCCGGCTGAACCTTCATTTTGTGTCCATTGAAATTTTATATAGGGTAACACGATATTAGCAACTGACTAAACATACAGTGTCGGCTAAAATCTATTGATGTATTCATGATATACTGAAACGAAACGCACTTCAGATTCTTGTGATTTATAATATACACGCAGATATTACATATGTCTGTGCCTGGATGTATGCGTACGTTTGTGTAATATACATCACACACACACATATATATGTGTGTGTGTGTGTGTGTGTGTGTGTGTAAGTATTTGCATATATTTACACACACTCACACACGCACGCATTTAAATAATAAGACATATACTATGATATATCATGTTATATCAAATTTTTTTTTCTTTAGGAGCACTCCGTCGGTTACGACGACGAGCTGATACGATTAGCGGAACAGCATAATCGTTAAATTAACGTACAAGTGGCTGAGGCAATCCACAGATACGTGTAACCCGAACCTAGTTCTCAGGAAGATTCAGCGTGACACAGAGTGTGACAAGGCTGGCCCTTTGAAATACAGACACAACTCATTTTTGCCAGCTGAGCGGACTGGAGCAACGTGAAATAAAGTATCTTGCTCAAGAACACAACGCGTCGCCGGGAATTGAACTCACGATCTTACAATTGTGAGTCGAATACCCTAACCGTTAAGCCATGCGCCTTCACTATATCATATTATATTGTGTTATATTATAATATGTTATATTATACTGTAGTGTATTATATTATATTTCGGTAAAGTATTTTTGTTCAAATGTTCATGCTGTGTTCTTATACTAGTAACTGATCGGCAATAAGCAAATTAGTTCTCACTCTGTGCGAATTAAGAAGCATTTCCTAAATGGCTATAAGATATTTCCTCTCGCACCATACAATTTAAATGAATTCGGAACTCTGCAATCATATCGAGATTCAGGTCTTGTACCCAGCAACTTGTGTGTGTATATACTACCCGAATTTCCTTCCGTCAGTAGACTAAGAAGATTAACATATCTATTAAATATCTACACATATTTCGTAACACCATATTATATATGTGTATGGCTGTGTGGTAAGAAGCTTGCTTCTCAACCACATGGTTCCGGGTTCAGTCCCACTGAGTGGCACTTTGGGCAAGTTTCTTCTACTATAGCATCGGGCCGACCAAGGCCTTGTGAGTGGATTTGGTAGATGGAAACTGAAAGAAGCCCGTCGTATATATATATCTACATATATATATGTGTGTGTGTGTGTATTTGTATGTGTTATATAAATAAAATAAAAGATAACATTTTTTAATCTTTTATTTGTTTCTGTCAGTAGCCTGCGGTTATACTGGGGCACCGTCATATTCTATATATCCTGGACATAAAGAAACCGGTACGAGTTATAAAGCAGTGGTGGGTGACAGTAGAGGCTATAGTGGAAGACGCTTGCCTACGGTTCCACACAAACTTCATACCGCACAGCCACACAGCCTGCGCCTAAGAATCTATAAATGTAAG
Organism: Octopus bimaculoides; assembly: GCF_001194135.2. Lineage (NCBI taxonomy): Eukaryota > Metazoa > Mollusca > Cephalopoda > Octopoda > Octopodidae > Octopus > Octopus bimaculoides. The sequence goes on along the minus strand of NC_068993.1, from coordinate 41,451,783 downwards.
AAAACAGGCACACAGTCGCATTTATATGTGTATATAAATAAATATATGTGCGTGTATATGTGTGTGTTCAACGATTCATATCACTTCCACAGTTGATAATGTCGAAGCGAAATAGATGCTTGGTAGAGTAAGGTACGATCTATAAGAAAGCAATTATTGAAAATACAAACAAGAAGCACATATCATACAGACTTATCAACAAGAAAACGAAGCGACCGGAGAGTTTCTCCACCCAAAAAATTGAGATTTGTCTCAAACCGATATGGCCCTTTCAAAGTCATGTTACTTGGGGACGAAAATTTGCCACGGTCCTAGTACGCTTTAAGAGCGAACAGTTAGCGAAGGAATTTTCAACACTCTCTCTCCACACAGATGACTTGGTGATGATACCGAGTTATCTTGGACAGAGAGTGACGAAGGTGACAGTAAAGAA
>NC_068993.1:41439099-41446154 GCF_001194135.2 Octopus bimaculoides | reverse complement strand
ATAGCTAAATATAAACTGAAAGATATTTAATTATTTTTTTCACAAAGTAGGTAAATGCATCTATCTATCTATCTATCTATCTATCTATCTATCTATCTATCTATCTATCTATCTATCTATCTAAACACATTTATATAGTCATATATATATATAACGTACGAATGTGAATATGTATACATACATACATACATATATGCGTACCTATATATGTATATATACGTAAATAGATCAATATGTATATATGCACAAATAGAATGTATATGCATACATTTCTTTTGACCTTTAAACAGATTTACTATGTAATTTTATAACAATATTTCTCGACCACCTTTTATAACTTTATTTAACAAGTTTAAATGTGAACTAAGTACATTAGGAGCAACTGATAAAATATCTTAAAATATTGGTGATATCTATCTATCTATCTATACATACATGCATACATATATATACACATTAGGCGCGAAACGTAAAAGACTTTCTCACTTTCCCGAGCGTCAAGCTAATACACCTGCTTGTTGTTCATACACATGTCTTTGTCTTATGTTTTTCTGTAAATTTCAACTATATATATATATATATATATATATACACATACATGTGCACCTATCTATTTATCTATCTATCTATTTGAATTTTGATTCAGAACGTAGAGACGGTGAAATGTCACAAAACATTTTGCCAGGTATGTTAACGATTCTTTCAGCTTGCCGCCTTAACAACACCAAGACAACAACAACAGCAACAACAATAGCGGCAGCAGCAGCAGCAATAACTGAAATAACAACAACAACAACAACAACAACAATAATAATAATAATAATAATAATAATAATCCTTTCTACCAAAGGCACATGGCCTGGAAATTTGTGGGAGGTGACTAGTCGATTACATCGACCGCAGTGTTTCATCGGTACTTGATTCCTCTACGTAATTTGAATTCAGAACCAGGAGATGGACGAAATGCTGCTAAGCATTTTGCCCAACGTGCTAACGATTTTGTCTGAACAGTAATAATCCTATAGTCACAAGGTCTGAAATTTGGGGAGCTGGTTAGTCAATTTCATTGATTCCAGTGCTCAACTGGTTCTTTTTCTTATCGACCTCGAAAGGATGAAAGGCAAAGTTAACCCCGGTGGATTTTGAACTCAGAACATGAAGACAGGCAAAATGGTGCCAAGCATTTAACCCAGCGTGCTAACGATTCTGCCAATAATATTTTCTTATTAGCTTCCAGGCCTCGTAAGAATATAAGACGTGGGCATTAGAAGTTCAAGGTTAAAAAAAACAGAGCGTTTTTTCAGTGTAAACAAAAGTAAATCAAGACATGGTAACAGGAAATGTTCAAACAAAGACAATTTCCCTGTTGGGAAACAACTCCGAGGGCTAGGCTTGGACAATCCGCAAAAGTAGGATCACCCTGACCATTAAGACAAGCGGCCGTCTTCAGCTGTCCAACTTCAATCTATGAGCGCATGCCCAGAGCAACCCAAACTTTCAAATACAAACAATATATATATATATATATATATATATACTATGTAAAGGCAAACGAAAGAAAAACATTTTATACGCAAAAACGTAAAAAAAAAAGAAAACTGCTGCAGCTCTAGATCCCTTAAATCTAATCAGTTTCTCATTTATAAAATAATTTTAAAATTTTGGTTTAGGATTTTTAAGATAAAACGGTGGATTGTGAATCTCTGAAAATACATATATAAAAATCCAAAGTGCGTTTTTTGTTTTTAATTTCTAATAAAATAGTTGGAGGTTGCATTTGAAAAATTCATTCTTAAATGAATATATACACACTATAAAATATGTTCATTTAAAATTTGGGGTCGACATCTTCCTCTCTCGAAAAGATTTATGTTGTTGATCTAGGTATCAAGTATTTCGATTGTTTCTGATTGGGAAAGGCAGAGAACTGCCAGAATCGCTATCAAATGGAATAGAATGCTTATCGTAAGAATTTTATCATTCTGAGTTCAAATGTCACCAAGCCTGATTTTTGCCTTTCATCATTTCGAGGCCAATAAAAATAAGTAGTAGTTAAATTTTGGAATCGATGAAAGAGACCAAACCCTTAGCACAAACATTCCAGGCCTTCTAACTAGTATATAGAAGAAAGAATTATTTCTGATTGGGAACATTTCGTTGGCTTTAACTCCCTTCACATTCCTTCTTCACTTACGGGCGTACTGAGATGAATTCAGGCGACTGAATTCACTAAAATTGTATGTACTACAGTCAGAAATCATTATTAGAGTAGCTATTATATACGAAACCATTATTACAGCCGATGTTAAAAGCATTGTGTTTCAGAAAGGATAGAATTCCAGGCTATATATCCTATGATTTTGGACTGAAATTTGAGCTGAATATTTCTTTCATCCTGTTGAGGTAAATTAAAATAAATACCAGTTGTTCACAGGTTTCGTTAAAATCTCTTTATCAATCCTGAATTGAAAATGAGACGGTAATATTTAAACCTATAGTTGCCTTGATTTATCAAAGATTCAGTATGTCTTAGAGCCAATTCGTAATTCAATTTCCAGTAACTTATCAAAGAATTATTGTATTTCTTATTCATGTGGATAGGTGGGATATATATCACCTCTTATATAAGTTGCCAGTGTATTATAGTGATTTATACAAATGAAAATAAGTTTCTATTCGCCCTGTAAGTTAACGAAAGCATTTTGAATGTGATGCCTTGCTAAGGAAATAGAAAGTAATGACTTGACTGAAAGCCCGATATTTTATCTATTCATGTATTTTACAACTATAACTTAGAGGCTTTAAAATTTCTACCATGTTTGATCAAAAGGAAATTTCTCCATTCAGTATAAACAAAACCTATAGTAACTTGATAATGGCTCCCTGATTTAAAGCATTAAAACTGCTTTATATATCAGGTGCTCTAACTTGAGATGAAACTTTTGTCCAAATACTTTTTGTAAACCATCGAAGACTGATGAAGCCAGCGCTGCTAAATTTTCGCTTAAACGGTGTCAAGTCCAACAACTGCAGGTAAAAAGATATATCCAGGAAGGAAATTCCAGAGAGCCGCCATTCTGTGAAGGATAGCTGGATATTGGGGATAGTAGTCATTGCGGGGCCTTCAGTAGGGATTGGACAGAATATGGGTGAAGGAGAAAGAGTCGGATGTTCCAGGGTGAAGGTGGTAGGAGACTAGCCTGTTCCGAGGAGCAATGGCAATGGATGTTGCGATAGGGAGGCCAAAATGAGGAGAGAAGGAAAAATGTCTGTGAACCAGAGGATGCAGTGTATTTGTGAGTGACTTCTGTTATTCAGAAGTGTAGTAGCGTTTCTTGAAATGCTGCTCATGTAGTAGCAGCACCGTTCAAGATGTAGGAAAAGTACTGTGCTGTGGATTTTGGCAAAGGCATAATACATATTTAGTTTTTGTTCAAGGATGAAGTATCTTCAAACTCTGAAGACGAAGGGAAATATTTTACATTCAGTTTTTGCGATGTTGTTTAGTGAACGCTCAGTGAACGGTAGGGATTTTCAATGAGTGAAGATGTAATATTTGAAGCAATTTTGAGAGTTATACTCGCGAAATATTCCTGTTTCAGTAATGTTTCTTGGTACATACAGTAATGTTACACTTTGTGGAGACAAGGTAAGCATGACTCCTTTGGAGAATACCTCCGAGATATCTGTTCATGAAGTCAGTGCGAATTTGATCTGAGGTGTTAAATTGAATGTGGTTGATGCTTAGAGAATTTTTAGGAGGAATAAATGATGATATCGTCTGCGTAAGAGATAGTTTGTTTTTTTTAAATCAGGAGGAAAAGTATGGAGGACAAAAACGAACCCTGAAACACACCACAGTTCATAGTGTGACGAAGAAGGAAGCCTCATTAGCAGTCACTGCGATAGTACCACCTGACTGGAAATCACTGATTTCACAGTCGAGAGATCGGTATTGCTGATAGATGAGTAATTTTAATCACAAATTTGCATGCGATAATTATTAGAAGCTTTATTGATATCGAGATTAACAAAGACATGTAAGTGGTATTGGTGATAAGATCCCCAGTACATCAGATATTAAGAAAACTGTAATCGTGGTAAAGAAGAAATTTAAGTAGTTGAGAAATATTATTGTGAAGATGGTAATCAGGAACAGTGGAGTTAATATTCTAAGAATAGTGCACACGTTAGAGTGTTTCTTTCTGTCTTGTACCTCCATCACTCAACATTTGACGATGAATTTGCTCACGTATGTAAAGGCGTAGGTAAGATTTTCATTTGTAATGATACAAGTTGCTCATGTCTACATGCCACTCGTTCTACGCCACCGATGTTTATGGAGGAGAAAAGCTGTGATTTGAGCCTACACATTTTGGCACCTGTGTATTTTGCAATTTTAATTTCTATGGTGAAAATCACAACAATAATAAATATGAATATGTCGAGATACTTGGAACATTAACGGTAATAGCCTCACCGGTCTCGGTAAACCTGCAAGCGTCATGGCCACAGTCCCTTCCTTCGGACTCAGTAAAAAAAAACCCAGAATACTACAGACAATGGTAATGAGTGATGAACGAAGGGAGCATAGCTCTATAGAAGAATCTCAATGACCGCTCTAATGAAGTTGCTTCACATCAGACTACTCAACTTTGAACTACATCAGTCCAAAAACACGACCTCAATGTCTGAAAACCCGTGACTTTAGGTTGCAACTCCAGATTCCAAAGCGAACATACTAGCACACTTAAAACGTCTCAAGAAGCTACCAAAGATTTATCTGTTACAAGTCACATTATAAATTAGACATATAACGGTATGCGTAATAAATATCTAGTTTATCTAATTATGTATAAGATGATGGTCTTAATCCCAAATCTTTCCAATGATAAAGCTCTTTTTATGTTAGCGACTTTTTAAAAGGCAATAATAATGTATGCAAAAAGAAATGAGTTGAACAAGAATCGAAACCCGGTCGCCAACTTAACTTGATTAATCTACAGCGCTTGATAATTAATACTTTCTTTGCTTTAAATCAAAGGGTTATGATAATAAGGCAGATTAAAGAATGTTACTTCAGTAAAGGTTACTGATCCATACTTGACTCCAAATTAATGCTGGTAAATATCTTAATGATATCGTTCTAGAGACAAGCCAAGTCCACATTAAAGGCTAAGTCCACATTAAAGCAATATGAACTCAGAAACGTGAGATAGCTCACAAGATATGGTAGCATGGTTTGTCCATCAAGCTTAACGTCTGTGCCAACTTGCCTGCTTTAATATCTTAGCAGTAATGACCTTTGTGGTTTCATCGTATCAAAAGGTCAATTGTAGGCGTCAAGAAATATTAAATCATTTCGGGGTGAACTTCCATATAGTATTAAGGAAACTTTCCTTCAACATCTTCAGTTCCACATCAGTAATGATCACTCACTAGTTCAACGATGTGGAAACAAGCTATAAACCGGGATTGAACCTGACTTCTCGGTTTAGTTGTTCACTGTAATGTTGCCAACTCGACAGTGACATTTATTTCGTAATAGCTATTGATTTATAACGTAAGAATCGTTCTTGTTACAAAATTGATTTTTCTGCTGGTTGTCAAGTCTTAAGCTCTTTCCATACATTCATTTGAGAAATCAATAATCGTTGCTGAAAGCTGGGATCATTGAAAGCAAATATCTTAGTCGACAATTCTTCAATTATCTACATCCGAAGGGTACTCTCGACACTGCGCTTTCAAGAACATTATTAATAGTTTAGGATATATACATTATCTGTGCCCATCTGTCTGTCTGTCTTTCTCAAATGCAAGTGCCTGCTTCCTAATGCAAAAGTTATTGAGTGGTCAGTGCCTTTAGCTGTCAGATTCAAAAGTACACTGTTAAGTTCCAACGTTTATTTGGCTCTCTCAAGAGTATCTTTTGAAGAGAAGTGAGAGGAAAGTATCTTTCTCCGATTAACTTCTAATGCTTTGTGAAAGAGAGGACGAACATTCGTCCATATTTCTTTAGTGTTTCATCAGCTTATTTTAGTTTCTGTATACTTGAAAAACAGATAAAGGGAGATAAAGAGATTCAAAGATAGATACAATGATAAATTGATAAATAGTTAGATAGATAGAGAGAGAGAGAGAGCGAGAGAGAGATACTTAAGTAGAGAGATAAATAATTAGGTATGTAGAGAACTAGGTATACTGTTAGCTAGCTTGTTAATTAGATAGATAGATAGATAGATAGATAGATAGATAGATAGATAGATAGATAGATAGATAGATAGATAGATAGATAGATAGAGATAGAGAGACACAGAGAGAGACTGAGGTTGGGGAGGACCAAGAGAAAATTTAAAGTAGACTTTCAATAATTGCTTGTTACGTTTACCAAAACCAGGCGAGAAAAATATTTCCTAACATTGCGTATAGTTACAGTTGATAAGTATACAACTGTCAGTCAGTCTCTAATTCTTAAGTTCTTAACCATCACACACATTCGTCCGTGCATATAAACATAGATACATACACACACACACATATATATATATAGATATATAGATACTTACACTCACTCACACATACAAACACACATATACACATCTATATATACATGTATGTATATAGCTATGCATGCATATATATATATATATATATGCATATACATATGTTTAGGTGCGTGTCTCAGTGTATGCCGGTGTAAGCAACCACCTGGTCTAAAGACGGAAAACACACCTCCATCAAAATTATTGACCACGCCGTCACGCTTGACTGCCATAGCTACCCATCAAAGTTCTCCACATGACTTAGTGGCGTTGAGTCTAATGCCGCAAACACTACCTCCATTTACATTAGTTTTGTTATCAACCACTTCATGACCACAGGTTTTTCCTCATTTCACCATAACGTGCGTGGACTACTAGCAACACATCAGCATATAACTTGGAGCGAAAATGAAATGTAAATCTTACAACTTTTGAAGCATTATCTGATGTCGTTACATCATCTCACACACACACACACAAACACCACACACACACACACACACACACACACAC
>NC_068993.1:41429941-41439089 GCF_001194135.2 Octopus bimaculoides | reverse complement strand
ACACACATACATGCACACACACACACACATTTATACAGAGCTGAGGCAGAAAGGACGGACGTTTTTGAAATGGCTATTACTCAGCCCCAGAGGGAGGGACATATGTCCGATAGTTACCATTCGGTCTGTGGTGTCTTAGGATTTTTTTTTTCTTTTCAGGTGAAACCATGGCGCTGTGGACGATAGAGCATTGCGTGTTTGCCGACGATTGTTACGTGAAGATTAACGAAACATTTCGTACACGGCGTACACTAATGAATAGGAGACCGGTGGGGGCGCCACGAATGGGTACGGATCCCGGAAAATGTGGAACGCAACAGACAAGCTTTGATACGGTGTCCGAATCGCTCTGCTCGGAGGCTTTCCACTGTATTTGGTATCAGTGATCGATCGGTAAGGTGTATTTTGCATGAAGACCTGTTGCTACCCGTACAAATTGGTTATTGGGTAACAGTTGAAATCATGGGACTATGCACAGCGGCTTCTCTTGGCACGTCAGATGGAAGTAATTTTTGAGGCAAATGGCAACCTCATTTTGTTAATGAGTGATGAAGCTCATTTTCGTTTCAGTGGCATGGTGAATCAACAGAACTGTCGTTATTGGGCTTTTGAAAACCCGAGAGAACTGCACGAAAGACCACTGCTCAGCCGAAAAGTGACGGTCTGGTGTGCTTTTGGAAAAGTTACCGTCATTGGTCCTTACCTGCTTTTGAAGACAATACTGGATACGTTGTTACTGTAAACACCGAGCGTTACCTCAAGATGATAAAAACTCCGTTGTACCTGAATTACGACGAAAATATATGCCTATTCGACGTGTGTGGTTTGAGCAGAACGGCGCGACGGCCCACACAGCCGCAGCATCAATGAACGTTCTTCGCCCTCTCCTCGGTGGCCGCCTCATTTCTGGATTTGCAGACTTGCCTTAGCCCCCTCGGTCCCCTTATTTATCCATGTGTGATAATTTCTTGTGGGGAAGCCTCAAGGCACGTGTGTATGCGTATGAGCCCCGTACATTAGACGATTTCTGGCAAGTGCTCTCTAAAATAGCTTCGGGGTGTGAGTTAAATGGCGTGAAAGGAAACTATACGGAAGCTCGTCGGATGAATTTTATGGGTTGCCTTAAGCTGTTCTTAATATTGCTTGTATTAGATATTGCTCGTGAAAATGTTATTTAAATGATTTTATTGAAATGAAGATCGATCTGTCTTTGTGATGACATACCTTTCAGGTAAGATGTATCTAAAGTTATGCGTGCTTAGAACGAAGTAGAAGGATCTGGCGACTATTCAGTTTAACGTGTTGTTAAAGTTGAAGCCGTTGTTGTTGTTGTTGTTGGTGTCATTTAGCCCCTGGTCAGTTCATAGTGAGCAGACTTATGAGCGGAGATATTCTAGCCATGACCATCTTACATTTCTAATTAAAATAATATGCTTTTAGTGTTACAATTCCATAGTGTGACGTGTGTTCAATGTTACTGGCTTGCAGTTCGACTAGTCCTGTGTTTCTCAGACATCTTTTTTTTACCTATGGATCCCTTTGATTCTTATTTTACCCAGATGGACCCTTCTAGCCATTCGATGTTGAAAAAATCCTATTATATTCTTATAATTAAATATCAGGAATTGTATTTAAAAATTATTAAAATGTTTGGTGTATTGCAGAAGTATAACTGATTTATTGCCAATAAATTTTAACAACAAAATCTTATACGGACCCCAGGTGAGAACCACTTTAATAGGTCGAATGCAGGTCACGCTGAGGGCGCATATTTAAAGTGACGTATTTTGTTGTAATATTACGAGCCCTTAGCATGAGGTATGCTCAAAGTTACGCGCTTGCAGTACGATTAGTCTTTAATGTAACCTATTTTTAACACATCACTCTAAGACGAATGCTTGTGATGTATGTTTAGCAGGGTTTATATGTAAAGTGACATGTTTGTAGTCATTAGAGTGATGTATGTCGAAAATAATGTGCTGGTAGTATGACGAGATGACTAGTCTTTAATAGTTTAACACGCTATATTAAACTGCTGAGTTTGTGAGTTGAGGAGACTTTTGAGTGATTGCCGGAAATAAAAGCTGAATGAAGAAAAACTCGTATTCAATCACCAGTACTGCAATATGTCCTCGAGTGAGTGCCTCCACTCACAAGATCCTTCCTACAGTGATATAACAGCCCATCATTATTAGAATAAGCAACATAATGAGGCTGATGTTTGTTTCGTTAATATACCGCAATGAGTTCAACTACGCCTCTGAGTATAGATTAGTTAAGATTATTGCTTAGTTTGGGAGTATATTTGCGTGTGTGTGTGTGTGTGTGTGTGTGTGTGTGTGTGTGTGTGTGTTTTTAAGTGTGTATAAACGAACTCATAAATATATATTCTTATCCGCGTGTGCGCGCGCGCACACACACGCAGAATTACATAGACATATTCTTGTCAGCGCACGCTAATACACATGTACACAGAGACACACACACATACATTCAAACATACATACAAAAACACACACTATAAAAATTTGATAGTGTAAGCACTTTAGAAACCACATAAACGCGTATTCGCGCGTGCACACACACACATGCATATGTGTGTGTGTGTGTGTGTGTGTGTATATACATATATGCATATAATGTGTGTGTGTGTGTGTGTGTGTGTGTGTGTATACATATGTATAAAGTCATGCATACATACAATCATAGATATATATATACTATTACGTGATTTGGACTATCAATAACTGCTTGTATACAGCAGCTATCATTTTGAAAGAGCACTTAGGAGATACTAACAGTGCATACTGTAATAAAGTTACTTAACGTAAGCAGGCCATGTGTAAAAGAAAACTAGAAGGTAACGTCAACAACTGCAGAATCAGACACTTAAATACCATCATAATGTGAAAGGTGACTAAAAGGTTCACAGCACAGTAACAACATCGGATGAAAAAAAAACAAACAAAAATGTTCGGAGAGTTTACTCTCCAAACTCTTGGAGAGGAAAGAAATAAATATATTCAAAACACGGACAGAAGACGTTAAGTGAAAAACTTTGTTATCGGGAAAAGAAAAAAAATGACTATCAAAAAAAAAAAAAAAGACTATTCAGCGAGCCGACGATGTCAACTTCAAGTTTGCTTCTAATCAAAAAGCTGTATAAGGCGGATGAAGGAGAAGAAAAAAATATATTAGTAAAAAACATAAAATAAATTAAAATAAAGAACCACTTCTTAGGAAGATATTGAATCATTTTCAAAAAAAAGAAAAAAACCCAGATGGAAAAAGGATTCCAGTCAAAATGGATCATGGCTAGATACAATCAAGGAAGAATACCACACCAATATAATCAATATTGGAACTTTTTCTATTTTACCTTAGTTGTAGGAAATCTGCATAATGAGACGGTACCAGCAACAGATCTAACATCTGGATATTGGTACAACATATCAACGGTTTACAGAGTCACCAGTATGTATAATTATAAGAACTATGGAAGTCAGAGTAGCATATCAAATTACCTGTATGTACGACGGGCAAACCTTGTGCACAAGAATGAAAACACTGACTTGGCAGAAACCTGTACGTTAATTTCTTACCTAAAGGTAATAAGCTGTGCATAAACTGTCTCAACTAATTATTCGAAGCTCATTGCAAGCCCAATAAGCTGGTGTCTGATGTGCAGGCCGGTGAAACTCAATGTAAGGATGTGTCGTACAACTTTTGATAAATAAGGCTCTGTTGTCTGAAGTAAAAACGAAACACTGCAGGAACCTAATAACAATAAGTCTTGAGTACAGGATAGTGTTCAGATCTATTCACAAAAGGAGCAGATAGTTTCCATTTGGAAAACTATCTGCTCCTTTTCTTTCTGATGTACCAAGGATGACAAAACAATACGCATTCTAGAAACTAAAAGTTAAATGATGGTACTGAATGTTACAAACCTTTCTGAAAAGAATGTTCCAAGGAGGCAGTCGGTGCTTCTGTTTATTTTTTACTCTAATCCCGCTGTCAGTTCTATAACAAAATCCCAAAGGTTATATTGGAATCGACAATATCAAAAGAAACCCAAGCAACTCATAATTTCTTTATGAAGTATGTATAGAGACCTATGTATAGAGACCTATGTATAGAGACCTATGTATAGAGACCTATGTATAGAGACCTATGAAGTATGTATAGAGACCTATAATGAAAATATTCATCATCTTGAAAAATAGCTAGATTTTCAAACAATATCTTCTGCTGACACAGGATTGGAATTTGGCTAAAATGAATGCTAATATTTGATAGCAGAACGCAGAATAAATGTTTTCTAACCTGAAACATTAATCTCAATGGCTTCTCTCTTTCCGCCACTTTCTACACGCAACGAATTATGCAAATACTTAAATATTGATGAAATTGTATCATATAAAGCTACCGAGAAGTTAATACGACCGAAGAATATTACACCAAACTTTAAAATGTGCTTACTTCTTACAAGACAATATTTCCCAGTCCATTTGTACTATCAGTAATGATACCAATGTTTGAATACCATATTCGTTTGTAGAGTGAAGTACTCTAGAGGTATTAAAACCTGCATGATTCTGTCAGCAACTGGAAGATTGCACAAGAGTAGCAATATAAAGTCACACAGAGGAGAGAGGAAGAAAATAACTATGATTTGTGCACGAGGGTCGGCTGAAACGTGTATAGACTGACCAAGATAATTTCATGGAATGTGAACATTCGAGGTTTATTTTATAACGAGGGTTTCCATGAGGGAAAGCTAGAGCTGTCTATAAAGGAGAAATGGTAAAGCTGTGAAATCGTGCATGCATTAATTTCGACCTTTCTTATTAGTAACTGCATTGTTTCTTTCAGATAAACTGACATCTGACTGTTCAAAGTAGACTTCAAAAGTAACTAGTAACGACTTCTCTTGAAAACGGAGAAATTTGACACTGGAATGTTAACAAATACCTTCAGAGAAACGGTCTAGCCTACAAGAACATTGATGCTGATATGTTTGTTACTTTAGGGGATGACGCTCCAGGTTTATCAATTGTGCAAAAGTGGGCAGCTTAATAAAAAAGGAGAAGAGAGAGTCTGAAAGATGACCCAAGGTATGGACATCCTGAAACTGCCCCCACCGAAGAAAATATTGATCGTATTCACCACACGGTGCTGGGTGATAGGCGATTGATTATATAGCCAATGCTATTAGCATTTCCCATGAGAGAGTTGAGAATATGCGGCACAATGAACTCAGCATGATGAAGGTTTCTGCTCGCTGGCTGCTACGTCTTCTGAATCTTGATCAAAAGCGCAATAAGTTGATCACATCACGGTAATGTCTGACAGTGTTTGAAGTATATCTAGTTGGTTTCCTTGAACGTTCCCAAACCAGGAAGAGTGCTCCAGAATGGCCAAGGGAAATTGATGGTTTCAGTCTTTTGGGGTGCAAAAGGAATTGTATTTATTGACTATCTTCAACAGGGCCTCACCATCAACGGAAAGTACTATGCCAACTTACTGAGGCAGTTACGAAGTAAAACTGATAAAAGGTGTCTAATTTCACGAGGACAAAACTCCAGCACATAAATCCTTCGTTTCAATGAGTGCAGCGCGTGACTGTGGCTTTGAACTGGTTGACCACCCTCCCTTTTCCTCTGATTTGGCCCAATCTGACAATCATCTTAAAAACACTTTGATGGGAAAGAGTAGCGCAGGGGGTAATGACGTCATATCTGCTGTTGGTGACTTTTTTAACTAACAGGATAAAAGCTTTTTCACCAATGGCATCGAAGCACTGAAACGCCAATGGAACAACTCTGTGAACTGCAACGGGGTCTATGTTGGCAAATTAAACTCATTTGGTCTCATTCTATGAGAGTATTCTAGTCAGCTTATGAACTTTTCAGCCGACCCTCGTACATTTTATGAAGGGTACTGCAAAATTGCATGAAGTTTAATATATAGCAAAATTCACATGTGCAATGGCATCCATACTTGCTCACGCGTGTGCGCATGTACATGTATATGCAAAGACACTGACACAGATACATACATATATGCATATATGCAAGTCTATATATACACACATGCATACATACATACATACCTCGATACATCTATGGACCATTGATAATGTGTTTGCAAATATAGTACCCAAGATACACTTTCAGCTTCATACCCAATAATATTGGAGCAACAGTATACATCCCAATCTGGCTGGAGCAGAGAATGGCTGAATTTGGAATCTTCGGGAGAGAATGCAAAACCTTAATTCATAAGCTACAAATGATCACGATATCTGGGATTATTAAAATCTGCAAGACTTTCTTAAGATTTAAGGGATGACGGTTAAGACTTGATATTTCCCTTCACAACCTTGCTACCAAATTAGTGGCCGCTCAAAATTTACTCTAGATTAAGAAAAAGAGAATAACATACATACATACATACATACATACATATATGGATACGTACAAGTCTATTTACTAGATATTGTCTAAATTCCAATGGAACAGACACTTGTTTCTAGGTTGGAAACCAGCTCTTCCTTCATTGATGAGAAATTCGAAGAATAAAACCAGGAAAATATATATAAAACACGCGCGTACATATATACATATACATACGTATATATATACACACGCATATACAATTACCATTGCATGTATACGTGTAATTCTCACATATGCATACGCATATATATAAATAAATATACGTATACATACATATAAATGAAAATATGCATAAATGCATACTTATAAACATACACATACGTATATATATATACACATGTATGATAGCATACAAGTAAGAATCACTCGATGGGCAGGCTATATCTTTACAATAACGAACCGGACTCTTGAAAATTTATTACTATGAAATTCTCGATATTTTTAGTAAATAATGAACATTAATTTAACGATGTCTGAATATCGGTTTTGGTAAGAACCACCCATAGAAGTTGCCATATTGCTGACGTTTGTTCAGTTAACATTTACTTCTCGTTGCTTCCTAATTGATGACTTCACAGACAACTAATTTGCAGCGATTTCCTGGCAGAGATGCATATCACTGAGCCAATTTCTTTTCCTTCCTTTTTTTCCTTTTCATCTTATTTCAGTTTCACAATATTATTTTGCTAACGAGGAAAGCTCGTAAAGAAGTTTCGCTCGACGTAGCGAAAATCTAAGTGTAAAACTTATAAACCATCTTGACGTCGTGGTGGGGTGAGACCTTCTAATTAAAGCTTCTGCTGTTTCGTCTGTAGAAATCTTGTTTCAATAATTACCAACTGATTATATTAATCAAATATTGATTTTAGTTAAATTAGAAAGTTGGTCACCAAGAATTATGATGGAAGACATTATGCATGATTGTGTTTGAACTGAATTAACCTTTTTTTTAACCAAAGGTCGATACAACAACAATTAGATTTAAAATTCAAAACAGGTATTATTATTATTATTATTATTATTATTATTATTATTATTATTATTATTATTATTATTAGTGTTATTATTGTTATTGGCTTGTTTAATAAGAATATATATAATTTTTAATGTTTGCTCTTGTCAAAAGATAAACAAACAAATTAATTAAGAAATAAATAAACAATAAATTCGTTCTGTCTTTTTACTTTATTTTTTTTGTTCCATTCTATTTTAGTTTTATTTATTTTATTTATTTATTCGTATGTTTTTATTTGGTTATTTGTATTTTTCGCTTTATGCTTTTTCAAAAAAAGCCATCTGTCTCTAAATATTTACTTTTATGTTGTCACAAGATAAACTGCAAGAAACATAATCATAAAAATATTCAGCTATATTATTTGTCTTCTTCTTTTTTACGCTTTTTGCATATTATTAGGCTGTGACGTATTTTCTTTAACTGCTAATACACACACACACACACGCTCACACACACATACGCACACACACACTTCTGTGTATATGCGTGTGTGCGTGCGCTATACGAATTTGTGTGTGCATGTGGTATAGGTATTGTGAGTGTATGTATGTGTGTGTGTGTGTGTGTGTGTGTGTGTGTGTGTGTGTGTGTGTGTGTAGGCGGGTTGTTATGGAACTAAAAAGGCTTACACATCACGCTCGGCTACATATGTGTGTAATACACTCACGCACACACACACACACGCATACACATACACAACAAACACACACACACGGACGCATACATAGATATGCGTATCTATACGTAGAATATGTGTGAGACACACACACACGTATAGATATACACACATGCATATACATATGCATTCAAACACGCATATACACATGCATCACAGACTTATGCATACACACCCACACTTCTGTTTCTCTGTTTGTATAGGTAGAGTTTTGTTGTAGAACTATAAAATCTAGCACATCACATCTAATTATACACGCGTGTGTATGTTTATGCTTGTGTAATATATGTGTGCGTGCGCGAGTATACATATCTATATACGCACACACGCACATGCACACATATGCATACACACACACACACACACACACACACACACACACACACACACAAACACACATATATATATGCCTAAATGTTTCCATGTTTCCATACACAAAGACATACATTCACGCATGCAATTTACACACGTATATAGAAACACCCTCGCTTCTTCCCCCCATCGCTCATAGACACATATACAAGCATGTATGTAATTGACTCTTCCCTTGAGAATGATACATGAATGCTCAGTAAAAAAATAATAAATACAATAAAACAAAATAAAATGTATTGAAGACGATGTGTGTTGTTCGTGAACAACCCGTATAAAGAATTTGAATTTAAGTGGAATAAGCTTGTGTGCAATGCCTCCTTTCCCTCTTTCTGCCTGTCTGTCTGTCTCTCTCTCTTTCTCTCTCTCTTGTAATTGTACAACATGAGTTGGTGCATCGTGTGACACGTGCCAAGCATAAAAAATGATGTATTTTAGTAATGGTAGGGAGTCGCAAGACCTGAACAGATCGATACAGATTTCTCTTGTAGTCGAAATTTCACTTCTTGATGATTGTCTCATAAATACCAAACATACGCCTCCGTTTCGATAAAACGCGCGCACACACACACACACACACACACACACACACACACACACACACACACACACACACACACACAC
>NC_068993.1:41426247-41429535 GCF_001194135.2 Octopus bimaculoides | reverse complement strand
ATATATATATATATATATATATATATATATATATACATACATACATATATACCTGTAAAAATATGTGACACTTATTCGGTAGCCATGTTTATAATGGTCTTAGGTTCTTAATAATGAGCAGCACTACTACCAGCGTGTCGAGCAAAAGCAATATGAAATAAATGGCGAAATACTGGAAACAGTTCTACAGAGAATGTGAAACAGGAAATGCCCAAGCCCAGACCTCATAACAGATTATTGTTTGAAGAATTTCACCTTTTATCGGTGAGATCACATACAGATGCATGGAAAAAATATCGACACACAAGAACTGCCCCAATGGTTATCAACTGTAACTACTGTCTTCATCCCCCAAAATCGTCAAACCACCCTTGCTAAAAATTATTCCCCACCACCTCCACCACCACCAACAGCCTTCCAGAACATTATATACAATTATGCCTCGATATGTTCTTGCAGGATTATTGTACCACCAAAAACATTATAACACCTGAGAAGGCTGGAAGAAAGGTTGTGTGGGTTTGAAGGAGATGGCTGGTCAAAATTTATCCTAAATTAAAAAGAGAAAGAGAACACGCATTCATACGTCCATAGATAGATACTTACATGATCAGCTTCTCTACAGTCTCTGTCTAGAAAATTTCACTGAGATGAAATTGGTCCAACCAAGAAATACAATAAAAGATGACTATGTAGTGGGACCGAAGACGGAAGTACTTGGCTGCGAAGCGAACCTTGTTACTATACAGTGAAGCCTGGGGCTATAAAGTGTAGTTTTACATGAAATGAGTTGTTAATTGGTGCACACTCTTGTATTACATACTATGGTATTATATAATATGGATATTTCTTTGTTGATTGTGTCAGCAAGATGACAGATTGTCGATAGACATGTCTGTAGTTTGTATCTGCACACAAATGATAGGTTGTCTTTATGTTCAGGACTCATGTCTCTCGATCGTTAAGTCCACCATATAACTAAAAACAGACTGTGTGCGTGTGTATGTAGCTGTGTATTTGTGGGCGTTGTGTCGGTATGTGGTGTGCATGTGTGTGTATATATGTGAGTGAGTACGGATGTGGTGAGTGTGTATGTGCGTGTGTGTATTTGTGTGCGCGCGTACTTGTGTGTTTGTGTTATGCATAACGCAGTTTGAATCAGATGTACTAAAATAAATTTAAATATTAGAAAGACAGACGTGATAAGGAATTATATAAGAATGTAAACACATTCCTTGTATTACTCTCTGTCTGTCTGTCTGTCTGTCTGTTTGTCTGTCTGTCTGTCTCTGTCTCTCTGTCTCTCTGTCTCCCTCTCTCTCTCTCAACCACAGACACACACACAAACACGCACACACATAACACATACAGGATGTCACAACAAAATGCATTCACACATTGAATGATTGTAAAGTCAATGTTTATTAAACTACATTTCAATTTCAAAATTTAATAGAATCTACAGACATAATTCAATTTTCTATGAACGCCTCTTTTCAAACTGATGGCCGTTCTGCACCAAACACTGCTGATAAAGCGAACCAATGAAATTGTGAAAATCAAGAAACAATTCGTTCGGTATTTTTGCGCATTTGCGTTAAATGACTGTCCTCAATTCGTCGATTGTTGCCGGTTTTGTACTGTAAACTATGTCCTTTAAGTACGTCCTTAAAAAGCCTAATGTAAGTTAATCGAGCCATTTCATTTACACGTAGTCTCATCACTTCAAACAGTCTTTGACGGAAGTGCGATATCTCCTGCATATCTTACTAAGTTCCATTTGCAAAACTCCACTCTTCGGTTGGAATCATCTTCACTGAAGACAAGGATTATTCTTAGAACGTTACTTTTCTTATGACAGGGCTTCAAAATGCGATAGACGCTTGATTTTGGAATTCTCATCCCACGAATCACTCGTAGATTAACTTGAACAGAATTTCTGCCGAACAGATCTTCTTGAACTCTGGCAATACGTCTCTAATACCTTGTGGGGCTAATCGATGTCTCTGCTTATTAAGAATGATATTACTGATCACCAACCTTCATGTAAAATAAGGATAATGTAGAGAATAATGTAATGCGTCAAGAACCGAAATTTCTTCAGATGTCTATGTTTTAATTATTGTAGATTAGGATTCTGCGAATAAAAGGCAAAAGGGGAAAGATATGGGAGTTTTGCTCTCCCGCCTGTTTTTCATAGTTCAGTTTTAACTTTTTTCTCGCGAAAATTATTTAAAATTTGTTTTAAAAAGTTTCGCATATTTTTAACGAATAATAATCTCAGTGGTTTAAAAACAACTCTAAAAAATAAAAGTTATTCAAAAGATTATCAAAAATGAAGAATTTCGAGAATATGCGGGAAGGAGATGTCCCACCAACCAAAGAAACAAAACAACAAAATCATTTGCTTTTTGTTCCAGGATCGTAATTTCCGATGCTTAAAACCTACACATCGGAAGACGCAATGCCACACTAGTCTAGAGAATTCCTGACTATATTCTGTACTATATTCTGTATATTCTGTAGGAACAACTCCGTTCTCATATGATAGTATCTTACACGGTATATAAATTAGCATGTGCCAAGTTATCTATAGCATTGTGAGATCTTATCTGTGCGTAGAAAGGAAATATATTTGCACTGTGTATATTTAATAACAGATGAAATAGAATACAACACCATGTGTGGTGAAATATGTTATCATTACTTTCAAGCTGTGATAATATAACAGTGTGGCATATCAGTTCTTGTAACTGTTATTGTTGTTGTTGTCGCCGTCGTCGCCGTCGTCGTCGGCAGCAGCGGCAACGTTGTTGTTGACGACGATGGTGTTGCTTTTGCTGTTGTTGCTGTAGTTGATGTTGTCGTCATCATTGCCGCCGTTGTTACACTTGCTGGTGCTGCTGTGCAGCTGTCATCGATATTGCTGTTGCTGTTACTACTGTGGTGTTGTCCATGAAGTTGCTGTTGTTGTTGTTGTTGTAGTTGCTGCTGCTGTTGTTGTTGTTCTTGCGGCTGTTGGTGTTGCTGCTCTCATCGTCGTTGTCGTCGACGTTGTTATAGTCATCATCCTCCTCCAAGTCAAACCCAGTCGTGCAGACCTACGACTGAAGACATTCCTACCGTGAACATCTTGTTTTTCTTTCTTCTTTGTTTTCAGAATATCTAAGACTACATTATTGAATGCCTCATTTCCTTATTCTTTTATTTGTTTCAGTCATATGACTGCGGCCATACCGGAGCACCGCCTTTAGTCGAGCAAATCGACCCCAGGACCTATTCTTTGTA
>NC_068993.1:41425988-41426237 GCF_001194135.2 Octopus bimaculoides | reverse complement strand
TGCTGTTACTACTGTGGTGTTGTCCATGAAGTTGCTGTTGTTGTTGTTGTAGTTGCTGCTGCTGCTGTTGTTGTTCTTGCGGCTGTTGGTGTTGCTGCTCTCATCGTCGTTGTCGTCGACGTTGTTATAGTCATCATCCTCCTCCAAGTCAAACCCAGTCGTGCAGACCTACGACTGAAGACATTCCTACCGTGAACATCTTGTTTTTCTTTCTTCTTTGTTTTCAGAATATCTAAGACTACATTATTG
>NC_068993.1:41422533-41425978 GCF_001194135.2 Octopus bimaculoides | reverse complement strand
ATGCTGGAGCACCACCTTTAGTCGAGCAAATCGACCCCAGGACCTATTCTTTGTAAGCCTAGTACTTATTCTATCGGTCTCTTTTACCGAACTGCTAAGTTACGGGGAACGTAAACACACCAACATCGGTTGTCAAGTGATGTTGGGGAGACAGACCCACAAACATATATATATATATATATATGACGGGCTTCTTTCAGTTTCCGTCTACCAAGTCCACTCACAAGGCTTTGGTCGGCCCGTGGCTACAGCAGACGACACTTGCCCAAGATCCCACGCAGTGGGACTGAAACCGGAACCATGTGGTTGGTAAGCAAGCTACTTACCACACAGTCACTCTTGCGCCTTATTCAAGAGTTTGACATAAGGAAGATTTGGCTGTTATTTCGAGCCTGCAATTACAGGCCTCTTCTTTGCCTATCCACATTATTTGTGTCGCTGCAATATGTAACTCGATACATTCAATTTTTATGGTAGAGCGCTTAAAACTGTCATGCTGGTATTACAGTTCTGCGTAATTACATACAGGGACTTAATATTTAAGTATTACACATTAACTTGTCCATTACTTAAATATAATATATTGTTTAGTAATACATCATGCAATATCTAATAACATATCATAGCACTACACCCTGTGTGATAAGTAAGGACATAATATATACTAAAATATTACCCATCACATAAGGTAATTTTCGCGCTGTACGTCTACCGCTATGGCTGATATCAGGAAACATGTCATACAGACAATAATTATAACTTAACTTGTATGAAATTTACCTGTGCTTAGACAAACTGATGGAATTAATACTAACATTTTAGAAAATAACATTTATTAGCATAAAATAAATAAAACAAATTTCTCATTTGTATAACACTCCTTTCCTTCCCAGCATCTACGGTTTTTTCTCTTCACTCATCCTACGTCGCTTATGGTAACACTTTCTATATTTCCCCTTTACTCTCCTTCATCATTGTTTCTATTCAGTGTAAAGCGTAAGTGGAAAAGATTAAACCAATAAACTAACCTATCAACTAACCAACCAATCAACCAACCAATATTTATATCGATGATCATTATATAGTGATTATTTTATACACGTCTACGAAAGAAGTTTTCTGAATTCATTTCCCGTTGCCCCAGTCCACTCAGCTGACAAAAATGAGTAATTCTGCGACAGACCAGTGTCACACCCCGAGAATACATATGCCACCAGAATCCTGGAAATCGGCCTTATGAGCCCATGGCCCGAGAAGGATCTTTCATCCTTTTCATAGTTCTATGTATATAGTACACACACAAACACACGACACACGCACACACACACACACACACACGCGCACACACATATCACATATACAGACATACACTCACATACATTCGTACCAACATATATACATGCATACATATATACATATATACATACAAACATACATACATAATGACACCGTCAACATCGGATATGCAAGTGTAGAGAACTATTTAAATAGTCCGTTTTGGACGCCTTCCTCTAGAAATATGCCGACTTCTCCAGCCTAAATCGGTAACTGGTTTATTTCCCCAATGATTAATAAGAGAAACGTTTTTTACTCGTCATCGTAGTGCTATCGTGCACAGATTTTAAAATATACATCTACACCACATGGTATCTCGCTAACACGATTATGGCTGAAACTAACACCACCACAGATGGAACTAACAACGTCACCACCGATGAAAACAGAATTACTTCACGAGTAACTTATTTTAGAAGACGTAAGTAATCTTCTTATTCTACCTGGATTCAACAACTAATATATATATATGTGTGTGTGTGTGTGTGTGTGTGTGTGTGTGTGTGTGTGTGTGTGTGTGTGTGTGTGTGTGTGTGTGTGTGTGTGTGTGTGTGTGTGTAGGTGCAGGCGTGGCTACGTGGTAAAAAGCTCGCTTCTCAACCATATGGTTTCAGGTTCAGTCCCACTTGGGTACCTTGCGTAAGTGTCTTCTACTATAGCTTCAGCCCGACCAAACCCTTGTGAGTGGATTTGGTAGACGGAAACTGAAAGAAGCCCGTCAAATATATGTGTGTGTGTGTGTGCGTGTGTGTATGTAAAGTTCAAATTTACATGAAATAAAAGACGAAGGTAGGTGAGCGAACAACAAGCTGGTGTATTAGTTTAACGCTCGGGAAGAATGGAAAAGTCTGACGTTTCGAGCCTACGCTCTTCGGCATAAGCAGTGACATTGGAAAAGCAAGGGAGAGACCAGCGAATTTTAAGTTGAATGAAAATTATATAGAAATATTAAACGAGTAGTAGAACTAATTAAATTTCTATTAATTTGAACGATTACATAAAGTACACTGGATAATGTAGTCCAAGGTCCCCTGTTCCTGAAAAATGACTACGGAGACGTTTCATTACACTTGCTCATTTTATGTTCAATCAGCAGATTGCTAAACAGCAAAAACAATTACAACAAACATAAACAATCCAATTCATCTTTCTCATTTTCTTTTCTCATCTGTGATCCAATTACTAAACCTTTATGCAAAAGACTTCCCTCTTCACTAATAGTTAGATATATACATTACTTGTATCTCTCTCTCTATCTCTTTCTATCTGTCTGTCTGTCTGTCTGTCTGTCTGTCTGTCTGTCTGTCTGTCCGTCTGTCTGTCTGTCTCTCTCTCTCTCTTTCTTCCGACCTATTACACTCATCTCTTTCTCCTCACGCTTCTTTCTCCTCTTTTCTTTCTCTCCCCACTTCTGTCTTCCTCATTGTCTATCAAACTACCTACCTACCTACCTACCTACCTACCTACCTGCCTGCCTGTCTGTCTGTCTGTCGGTCTGTCTACCTATCTGCTTGTTTGGCTGTCTGTCTTTCTATCATTCTATTTATTTATCCATCGCACAATAGGTACTCTACGAAAACTAGACACTAACCCACATCCTTAACAATTGGTAATGCGTACAAAACTAGAGGGATTACTCATTGCCAGATACTCGGCATTACAGTAAGGCCTACGAAGCAAAATCTACCGGGACAACTCAAGCCCAGTTTCAGCAATATAGAAAGGACAACAAAGAGAAGAAATAATAACCCCACATCATTAAGAGTATATGTCCTACGAAGACTACAGACAAGTCCACATGCTTGGCCATAGGCAATAGGATATATCGTACACACGAGAATGAGGTGAGCTTTTGTCTCATAACATGGCTGGTAAAAAAACTGAAGTAGAATTTCCTGCGAATCATAACCTAACACGATCTGCCTGCAGTAAAACTCAAATCTTTTTCACCATCAACTTGTGAAAACGATACATCGGGGAATGTGGTGCGGAGAATATTATATTTTGGGGAAAACAGAGGAGTGAACATGAGTGATATGAACTTGATCATAAGACAGCAAGCACCACTAAGGCTTAACAACAACTTTACAACCTATATATATATATATAT
>NC_068993.1:41421140-41421999 GCF_001194135.2 Octopus bimaculoides | reverse complement strand
GTCAGGGTACTCGGCTCACGATCGTAACATGGTGAGTTCGATACCCAGCGGCATGCTGTGTTCTTGAGCAAGACACTTTCTTTCACGTTGTTCCAGTTCACACACCCGGTAAAATTTGATTGGTACCTATATTTCAAAGGACCAGCATTGTCATATTTTTTGTCACGCTGAATCTCCTTGTGAGCCTCTTTAAGGTTATGCGCGTCTGTGGAATGCTCTGCCACTTGCACGTTAATTTCAAGAGCAGGCTGTTCCATCGATCGGATCACCTAGAACTCTCGTCATCGTAGCCGATGGTGTGCCAGTTTTCACACACACACACACACACACACACACACACACACACACACACACACACACACACACACACACACACACACACACACACACACACACACTTACACACACACATACATGTATCTATACTGTCTCACAGGAAACTAGATTAGATATTGCAAGGTAAAATGCCATGTACATAACAACATGATTTAACTTTTTATTTTGCTGTTGAGTGTAACAGCCTTTAGTGAATACTTTTATACGCCATTGCTTTCTTTCTGTATAGGAGCTACAATATAATACAAAAAGACACAAGTAAGAAAACGAATAAAAGAATGAAAGAATTAAGAAATCAAAAACTAAAAGCAAAACGGAAAAAAAAAACATAGCCAAAAGAATTCATAAACCTGGAATGATCCTTACAATTCAGAAAATTGCTTCAAGATGAAAATCCTCGATATTAAGAGGAGGCAACGGTAGGATTAACATCAATATTTGCTTTAGCCATACATAGATACATGCTTACATACATACGTACATACATACATACATACATACATACATACATACATACATACAT
>NC_068993.1:41419116-41420184 GCF_001194135.2 Octopus bimaculoides | reverse complement strand
ATATATATATTTATATATATATATATATATATATATATATTATGCATATCTATGGTGTTTATGCAGAACTTGTAACATCGATTACCATATATCTCATTCCAAGAAACATTTATATTAATTCTGTTGTGAAGAAAATCTGTTCCCCATATATATTGATCGTGATAGCATGCGCATCGTTGACAAGTTTCCTACGCTATCATGCCATTCTTAGTTCGAACACGGTACTCAGTACTTTGACCAAGCGTATTTTACCCGAACGTAGGGTCAACACGAAGTTGACAATTAGACTTACACAACCTGATTCTGTGCATACGTAGGTGTGTATATGTGTGTATGTATGTATGAAGGTATTTATGTGTGTATGTATGCGTATATGTATGTATGTATATAACAAGCTATCAATAAATGAAAACGAAGCATGTAGGAAAATTATTGCATTCCTTTATCTAAGTCAATATTTCGGGGAAGATTCCCTCTTTCAAATAAAAAAAGAGAAAGTTATCAAAGATTTCGGAGAAACGTTTTGTTTAAGGCGGGCCTTTCTAATGTTTTATGATACTTCGATTTGAAAAAATGAATACTTCCTGAAATATAAGATAATCAAAGTATCTATGTAAGGTAACATAATCCTATTCTCATTGTTTCCATCACCTTACATATTTTGCCTAATTTCTTCCTTGCATTTCTCAGATCTTTTTCAAAAATGTTAAAGCTCATTGCAGTACATTACACAAAGTTGCAGAGTACAACACACACTCACAATATGAGTTTGTGTGTGTGTCTGTGTGTGCACGCGCACGTATGCATGTGTATATGTATACATATAATATGCATTCACACACGTATATATGTATGAATAAAGAATTAGTGGAAACAGTTGTAAGCTAATCTAGTTCATAAGCTAATCGGTCTTTCTATTGTCATCTCTTTTTGTATCACCACTCTGTACTTAACTAACTCCTCGTTCAGAAGCATACCTATACTGAGTTCTACACCAGGTTATTAGTATTGCAATGCCTACGTGATTCATATGTGTGTATATATATATATATATATATATATATATAT
>NC_068993.1:41400507-41418542 GCF_001194135.2 Octopus bimaculoides | reverse complement strand
AGAGAGAGAGAGAGAGAGAGAGAGAGAGAGAGAGAGAGAGAGAGAGAGAAACTAATTGAAGCATTAGTAGATGCTATTTTCAAATTGTCTTCGTACATGATTTTCATGCGAACAGATGGCAGGATAGGCGAGTGGTGGCACGATGCAATGTAACACCATCGCTGGAATTTCATAAGTTGTGTTTTATTTTCTTTCGATCAACCCACTTTACATATTGTATTTCCTATTAACATTCTCTTGTCTCCATTCTGTCTGGTTAGTAATTTTTAGATTTCTTAACTGGAAGTATTCTCCTGATAAGAATGCTGAATAGACACATTCTTTTAGGCTTCAAATCGTGTTTGTAACGTAATTTATCTTTAAGAACATATTTTTTGTCCTTTCCAGTTTTCGTATAGTCGCAGATTCTGTTGCAACAGAAGTTGTAAATCTAGTAGTTTTTCCAACAGTAATGTCTATGAATGAAGTACTTCATTTGTATAGCATTCTTGTTAAAGATAGTTTCTATTGATATTGTCCGTTTTGTTTACTGAAGCCCTCTAGAGCTATCCAAATCACACTTTTTGTTGTTACAGACACACACAAAAAAAATTATTATTACGTATTTGCATGCTAACTTCAAACTCTGCTACTAGCATATGGGAATACTTAAAAATCTGCATGTGCTACCAAAGGCATTCGACTGAGAGGAATGGGAACCTAGCTTTTAGAGACAACATTGTTTTGAAATAATTCCCCCAAAGTTTTTTTTTGTGGGGAGGGGTTCCTCCATGCAATTTCCGGTTTGTTAAATATACAGGGAGTAACATTTGTAACTCAAGTCAACTTAGTGGCAAAATACTCTCAGTAGAGAGAGATAAATTACCAAATCTCTTTAGCAATATCAGCGCAGTTCTTTTGATTCCGTTGTCATAGAATTTGTTTTATATATTTCCCCCATTTAATTTCAAATGTTACTTTCGCTTTTTTGTTTTTTTCCACAGCAAACGAAGTGTGAGTTCGTTCATCCGAGAACATTTTCATTAACAACAACAAGAATCACACTGTTTTAAATAGCGGTATCTTCATCTACAACACCCCTTTTACACATACTATAATATTCTTTTTCAAATATTGATGTGTGTGTGTATGTGTGTGTGTGTTCTAGGAATTTATATATACATATCAAAGCGTTTCTACTCAATGATAACCTTATCCGAAATATTGTGTTTATATTCTTCAATACCAAACGTATGATGCATTATTATGTTCTCATTTGAAATATCTTTATTCACCATACATCAACAATTCACATCAGATACTTGTGAAATGATATTATTTCTGTACAGAGCTTAATCTCCGTTGTCAATCATATTTGTTATTCATTAACAGATTCATCGGAGCCACATAGCTATTAAGACAAGGCTTTTGCACAATGGTTTTTTTTCTTTCTCTTTTTGCTCACACATACTCACAAATATACATTCAGAAATGTGATTGGAAGACAAATGTCTGAATGAAAATGACCAACTAAGCTACATTTGTAATTGAAATTAACCTGATAAATGAACACTGAATATTGGTTTCTGTCGATTATTTACAGAGCAACTTTGTTTAAGAGATAAACTGTAATCAGACCTGTCTCAGTATACTACAGCTACTTATACCGAAGACCCCCATTGTGGGGACTATTTATTTTTATTCTCTCTTGGTATCTCATGTTGGTAAAGAATGATTTCAAATTTTGTCACAAGGCCAGCAAGTTCGGGCGTTAGGGTAAGTCGATTACGTCGACTCCACTCCTCAACTGGTACTTATTTCCACGACCCCGAAATGATGGAAAGCAAAGTCGACTTCGGCGGAATTTGAACTCAGAACGTAAAGACGGATGAAATGCCGCAAAGCAATTAGCCCGGTGTGCTAACGGTTCTGCTAGCTCACCGTCTTATGTTGGTTGAATAATAGCGTCGTTGGTTATAAGTTTTTTAAACGAGGGGGACAAGACTGTGGAGTGAATTCGGTGCTGAATAAATAAGACAAAGGGCTTCATTCGAAAAGCACCGGTTTTAGACGTTTGAAAGATACATATGCATGCACTTGAATACATATGTATGTGTGCATATGTGTGTGCTGGTGTGCGTGTGTATATAAAATTTATACATACATAAACATACATATGCACGTATACATATATGTATGAGTATGCATGTATATGTGTATATAGATGTATATAAAGATATGTGCCTATGTATACTACATATATACTTATATATATAAATGTATATGCATGTATATATATATGTGTGTGTGTGTGTGTGTGTGTGTTTTCACTTATATATGGGGATTAGCCTTTATTTTAAGCATGTTTTATTGAAAGGACGACTGTTCAAATTTTAGATTTTTACCAAGTTATTTTTTATTAAAAAATTGTATGAAATCCTTATAGTTTGTCTGGAACAGTAGCGTTTCTAAATCCATCATCATTTCTAGATCTTCGCAGACCTATCTTCGGGTTGTAATTACGCTAGTGTTTTTAAGACGCCTTAATATCAAACAGGCCTATGGTAGTATGCTGACAGAATCTTTAGCACGCCGGAAAAAATGCTTAGCAACATTTCTTTCGCTTTTACGTTCTACGTTCAAATTCTGCCGAGGTCAAATTTACCTTTCATCCTTTCGGAATCGATAAAATATGTACCAGTTGAGTACTGGGGTCGATATAATTGACTTACCTCCTCCCCTCGAAATTTCTGGCCTTATACCAAAATTTTAAACCGATATTAGGTAGGTCTGGGGTTGTGAGCTAGCAGAATCGTTAGCATGCCGGGTAAAATGTCTAGCAGCATTTTGTGCCTCCTTATGTTCTGAGTTCAAATTCCACCGAGGTCGACTTTGGCGTTCATCCTTTCGGTGTCTATAAAATAAGTATTATCTAAGCACTGAGGTCAATGTAATCGTCTAACCCACTCAACCGAACTTGATTGCCTTGTGCCAAAATTTTCAGCTACCATTAGGCAATCTTAATATGATTGGTGTAGATATCACAGGAATTTGAATTTTGAGCGTTAGACATATGTGTTAAATCAGGCGTTATTTTTTGTTTGTCCACAAATGTCATTGGGTATATATTTTAGTATTGCAATATGAATATTAATTGCATCATTAATATTCTTTTTGTGGGAAATTATGTATAGTTGTATTGTCCACTAATATTTCCCTATAGTTCTTTCTTGCGATGTATAGGGCAATATTTTGAATTTGTTTCTCATTATAAGTTTATGATGCGCTGATGTGAAATTATTTCACTGAAAGAGTTTGCGATTAATTTTTTGTCAGTTCGCGGAGAAATAAGGAACTCTTACAGATGCTTTTATTACTGCATTTAATTAGGTAACATTGTCTTTTAGATTTTTCAGAATTCTCACAAATTTGTTTTTGTGAATTAAGTTAATTTTTATTTATATAATATTGTATATATGTAGGGAACGGTAAAAAATAAAAGACACAAATAACCCTTTCGTTTTAAACTGTTAGGAGATAATGCAATATCCATGAGACTTTACATGGCTTCTGAAACAGGTGAGAGCGAGAGAAGTTATTCTCAAACGAAATACTCGCCTGAATGCATGCACCAGTATGGATTCCGCTGAAAGTATCGAAGGTACCAAATGGTGACAGTTAACAAGTGCTGTATTTAGTCTTCCAACTGAGTAGGCTACGACTGGATTTGAACATAGAACACAAAGACTTAGAACAATTACCGTAAGGAATCTGATCTACTATTCATGCAGTGTCGTCAATCAACCGCCATTGATTGGTAGAAGGATACACGGTCAAGTTGAACACGGTGAGATTTAATCTCAGAGCGTAGAGAATCGTCGCAAATATCACTATGCATTCTGTCAAACCCTCTAACGACCCTCAGTTCGTCGCCTAGAGCCATAATATCACTTTCATATTTTGGCACAAGGCCAGTAATTCCGAGGGAGGAGGTAAATCAGTTGCGTCAACCCCCGTGCTCAACCAATTCTCATTTAACTGACTCCTGAAAGGATGAAAGACAAAGTCGACCTCGGCAGAGTTTGAACTCAGATATAAAGAGGAACGAAGTGCCGTTAAGCATTTTGCCCGGCGTGCTAACGAATCTGCCAGCTCGCCGCCTTACCGAGAGCCATAATATTACTACTAAATACACCTATGTATGAGATAATTAAGTAATTAGACATTAAACAATTCATACGGTCAACTTAAGATTTCCTAGACAAGCTGATATTGTGTCCATCATTTCTGCCTTCGCGCAGAACGTTTGTTTATCAACGCTTTCTTGACACAAACCAACAGAAAGCATTTTAAATCATGAACACAACCACATACGATATCCGCTAACATATTATTTGTGAAAATATTATTTGTGCCAAGTACAACTGGTGTCTCTTTTCGCTAAAGTTGTAAACTTCACGATTCCAACTGTTATATTGACCATACAAAGAATTCAACAAGAAGCAGTTGCAATGCACTTCCGAGTTTTCCAGAGCTGCTGCAATATGGTATTTATTTCTAGTCAAGTGTGCGGTGCTTTAAAAGTAGAACATAAGGAGCATTCCACTTATGTTTATCACATTTGTGTGCGTGCAAGTGTGTGAGTGTGCGAGTGTGTGTGTCTGTGTGTGCATGTATGTGTGTGTTTTATTTGCAAGAAACTAAGAACCATATTTATTCAATACGGCGTTATTAAAGACGATAGAATATGAACTGAGGGCGATCTCGCTACTGTTTTTAGGAAATTGATCAACTACGTGGAGCTTCCATCATTGGCTTCGTGATTAAATCTTAGGTAACTAGCTCGGTGGTCGAGATAAGAACTTCGGAACCTGTGGATTGCTATTTCACCACCTTATCGATTCAACCGTTTCTGTGGCTACTGTGTTGTTGTTATCACATTAGAGAATGTAATTATTTTTATTTCCAAAAATATTGAATTGTTTTGTTTATTTTATGATTGTTACTATTTTCTGCGATGTTATTAAAATACTTTGAATACATCAGACATGAGATAAATATTGATTTCGTTCTTTGTCATGAATATAAATAAGTTCATAAACTGCAAAGTCTGAATACCGCGAGGTAAATTGTCGAGTAGGCCCTTTCATTGATTACCTCATTTGGTCTTGGGTTCAAAACTCGCCTGCATTTCAGGTTTGAAGAGTCTTTAAAACTTACTGGAGAAATATATCGCAACTAGTCACATAAACTATAGTTTTGACCCCCTATATTCCACTTGGCCGCAAAGCGATTCTAAGGATTTGGTATTCACGTAGTATTTCTAGATGACACCAGCTTTTCAGATACAATCCTTCTTCGGTATGAGTATTTTAAGTTGATAAAACACTCATCAATGCTGTAGTGCTCCCACTGCTTATATCATTCAGATTAATATCCCATGGTATCTTAAGGCGACGAGGTCGCATATTTGTTAACACCTCGAGCAAAATGCTTGACAACATTTGGTTGGTTTTCATGTTTTGAGTTCAAATTCTGCCGAGGTCTACTTTGCCTTTCATCCTCTGGGAGGTGGCTGGGGTTAAAAATGTACCAGTTCAGCACTAAGCACAGGGGTCGATGTAATCGACTCTCTCCCTTCCCCCCGGAATTACTGGTCTTGTGCCAAAATTTAAGACTGTCTTATGGTACCTACATATACCAAATGTGTACAGTGTCGAAACATACTTAATTTCAACAAAAATACTTCTATATGTCACTCATAAACTAGGAACAGTAGGCAAATATCTCCAAAATCATACCCTATCGTCTTAAATATGGAATGAACACATAGCACAATGTAGTTCAACAGACTCTTTATAAGAAGGCCTGGTCATCACGACTGGAATGTAGCTGGTTATTCGTCTGCTCTAAAAGAATTGACATGAACTATGAAGCAATATAAATACAGATTCATTACACAAAAGATCATAGGTATCAGGAGATTGATATACCAATACGTGTCACTACAATACATGAGCAATGAACGATGGACTCGATGTCTGTAGCTGATGAAACGCACCGACACAGAAACAAGTGACCTACAGTCCTATGACGTCATTCACGGTCCAGCTCGGTGTGTTTTCATACACAGTGTGTATAAGGAAACATTCTCTTCAAAGGCACGTACTGCAGCGCAAATCTTTCCATGTCTGAATGTTCACAAACGTATTGAACATAAATATACAGATGCTTCTCGTCGCTCTCCCTTGCATGATGGAATGACTCACCATGCACTGTGTTTAAACCTCAACTAACAAAATAATTAAAAATCAGTAAGTCCTTGCTCGTCAAGCAATACAGTCTTACATTCAAAGTAATACTGCCTTGATGTTAAGGTTTGTGAACTAAGTCACCCCTATGGCTATCAGTCACAAGAGCAATACAGAATGTAAAATGGCTTCCGATGACAAAAAATTGCGCTATTGATTTTATAAGTTGTAGGTACACATCGATTTAATTCACTTCTATTTGGTTAGATTTTCATCGTACGTCAGTATTCTGAAGATGTCGACGTGTTTTTAATATAGCAACTTCCTGGGGGCATTTGTTGGGCTCTTAATTTTGAAGAAGCAATGCCATGCTAAGTCACATGTAGACTCGCAAACAGAGTAGCGTACACCCACAAGACGAATCTGAGTCTTGAATCTTCTCAGCTTAATTTTGATTTACGTCTGTGACTTAGAAACTTGACTCGCAATGGTCCACTGGACTTTGCTGTATGTAGTTACCACAAAATAGCAAGCAAAGCGATATGATCTGTGGCATCAGTGCAAAATTAAAAAGTTCTCTTATTACCTAAAAATACTGAGTACAACTCTTCTTGAAGCAAGATTGGAACTGTCAGATTGACGTAATCTCGATACAAGATATGAACACCACATCATCAGAATTACTGTAAGGCTTAGTGTGATATACATGTCCTAATAATAGTCTTTGAAATTCACTTCAATACATTGCTTCAGGGAGGTGAGCTGCCAGAACCGTTAGCGCATCGGACAAAATGCTTAGCAACATTTTCCGGCTCTTTACGTTTTGAGTTCAAATTCCGCTGGGGTCGACTTTTGTCATTCAACCTTTCGTGGTCGATAAAATAAGTACCAGTTGAGCACTGGAGTCGACGTAACGGACTTATTCTCTCACTCGGAAATGCTGGCCCTGTGCCAAAATTTGAAACCACTATATAATACCTGCTTGTGAGTGGTGAGCTGGCAGAATCGTCGGACAAGATGCTTAACAATTATTATTTTGGCTCTTTACGTTTTGAGTTTAAAATTCCGCTGAGGTCGACTTTAAATAAGGTAAAGTTACCTTCTCGGGTCATGCCGACTCATAAGGTTTGCTGGTTTCCAGGACATATAATTTCCGCACCAGGACGCGAAACGGGTCCGTTACAGGGTTACTCATTTTTACCAGCTGAGTGGACAGGAACAACGTGAAATGAAGTGTTTTGCTCAAGAACACAATCCGTCGCCCAGTCCAGATATCGAAACCACAATCTTACGATCATGAATCCGACACTGTAACCACGAAGCTTCCACCAGATCGACTCTGTCTTTCATCGTTTCGTGGTCGATGAAAGGAGTACAAGTTAAGTACCAGGGTCGAAGTAATCACGTAACTTTTTCCTTTCAAAATAGCTGGCCTTTTGCTAAAATTGAAAAGAAATAATTCTATTAACTCCTGGAAAGCAGTAAGCTGATAAGTTCGTCAGAAGGTCGGAAGAAAATGCTTTACAAAATCTGTCTCAGTACTTTGCGTTTCGAATTCAACTTTACTTGAGATTAACTTTATCTTTTATCTCTCTTGGGTCGATAAAATAAAGTACCAGTCAATTGCTGAAGACAATGGTAACCGAATAATGCCCCTCCCCTCAAAATTGGTGACCTTGTTTTCAAATGAGAAACCATTTATTTACTCTGAAAGACGAAAGGCAAATTTACGCAAACAAGATTCGAACTCACAGCTAAGACTAATCAAGATAAACACCATCCAACTTGACGTTTTTATAGCCAACACTTCATCGTTCAATCGAACTTTACAATTTTCTATCACTTAATTATTACTCTATCATTTTATAATTATCATTTATTTACTTTTTTATTGAATACAATCATATATTTCAATTATCAGTCTTCCATTCGATCGATCCACAATGGTATCGTTATCTCCATTTATCATAACGGTCTCCTCCGCCATTGTATATCTACAATTCTCCAATTTATATATTATTTAAATTTTAGTAAAAGACAAAGACGAAGAAGAAAATAAAAAAGAAACGAAAAACAAATTGGTTCTAGGAACTAAAATAATGATTTGTAATAATATTTCACTTGAAATACAATTAAAAATAAATCAAAGTTATCGAAAAGACCTAGCATATCCCTGAAGCTACAAGTAGATTTTCTGCAATGCATAAAAACAACCTCGAAACATTTGAAGGAT
Source organism: Octopus bimaculoides (assembly GCF_001194135.2). NCBI lineage: Eukaryota > Metazoa > Mollusca > Cephalopoda > Octopoda > Octopodidae > Octopus > Octopus bimaculoides. The sequence continues at coordinate 41,410,079 of NC_068993.1, read as the reverse complement.
GATGATGATGATGATGATGATGATGATGGTGATAATGACGGTGATAATAATAATAATAATAATAATAATAATAATAATAATAATAAATGCTAAAACTGTATAAATCAAGTAGCAGTTGGTATTTTCTCAATAAAAAAAATGTATCAAGATATAATCTAGAGCTTTTAATTTCTAGAATCGAGGTAAAAAAATATATATAACTGTTTGAATAGAAATTGAATTGCTTAGCAAAGCCTTATTGAACATCGACATATGTATTCCTTGAGGAGATTTTGATTTCCTCTTCATATGAATTTTTATTTTACTTGAAAAATCTAAGGACTATATTTAGGAGCAGGCCTTTACACGGTCTATTTATTAATAACTGTCTTCATAATTCCTATGGGCATTTTTAGTTGATGTAATCATAGATTTTTACATCTGTGCGGAATATAAACTGAATTTAACGACGTGATTATTAAGATAGTAGTAGTAGTAGTAGTAGTAGTTGAGGTGGTGATTGTGGTGGTGGTAGTGGTGGTGCCTGTCGTAGTAGTGATGTGGTGATACTAGTAATAGTAGTAGTAGCTGTGGTTGTGGCGGTGGTGGTAGTGGTGGTGCTTGTCGTAGTAGGGATGTGGTGATACTAGTAATAGTAGTAGTAGCAGCAGCAGCAGCAGTAGTAGTAGTAGTAGTAGTAGATAATGATGTAATTGCTACTGAAATAAAGACAGAATTTAGAAATATTTTTACTACTGTCAAATACTGAACTAACTTCAATATATTTTCTTTTCATTTCTATTTTTCTTCCAATTTTTCATTTTCCGGAAATTTCTTTTTCTTCTTAATTTTAACCAAATTTTCAATCCTGTACAGTTTAATTGTTCAAATCGTTTTCCGGGATTTAGTTACTCGTTTGTGCGAACAATTTAAAGTCCCTTTTTCTCACACAACAGACAATAAAATAATAAATTGACATTAATACAATAATAAACCAGATAGTGGCTTGGGGAACGATAAAAACGGAAAATTCCGCAAGGTGGAGTTAGTTGTCAATAACTATAGAAAAGTTTCTGATAAAGATTCCAGTTGCGAGAATAAATTTTTACCTCGATTTCTTCTTCAACGATACCAACGCGAAATTTCAGAACAATGAAAATGTGATAAGATTCGTACGGTAATAAAAACTGATTAATCCGAACGAACGAATTGAGATGATGGAAAGAGATAAAACTACTACTACTCCTACTACTCCTACTACTACTCCTACTACTACTACTACTACTACTACTACTACTACTACTACTAATAATAATAATAATAATAATAATAATAATAATAATAATAATAATAATAATGGTAATAATAAAATAAATGAATAAATGAATTTAATTTCAATGTTGATGATTTAAAACTAAATACACAAACATGTTCAAAAAGCTTATAATGAAATGGGTTTCGTCTTATTTTTATGCCATGTATCAACTTGCAATTCCCATGTTTGCTGTAGCATAAACTGAATGTCAAACTCAAACTCTTCAATTTCTTCGTTCTTTAAAAGACAAATTACAACTTCCAAAGAGGAAAAATATGGATGTTTTTCTTTTTTCTTTTCTTTTCTCTTTTTTTTTTCATTTCTTACTTTTTTTTTTTTTCCTTTTGACTTCTTCTTCACTTCTAGATTTGTATTGCTTCCACGATTCATTCCAGTTGCGGAATGGGAGTTTAAGAACTGCAATTCATTCATACCAACGTTCTTTTAGAATCGGTTCAGAAAACAAAATGAAAAACAAATACAAAATAATTACTCAGTGGAAATAAAACATAGAGCGATATTTATTTTCTTTTTTGTATGTTTTTTTCTGATTAAGATGACGGGCCTTAAAACATACATATTTATAATAACGTGAAATTGAAGCTTGTTGTGGAAAGGGTTTCTTTTCTAGACAAAATGCACTTCTATTGATAGATTTAGACTATCTTTTTTGATTTCCTCTAAAATTTAGAAACCTATTTCAGCAAGCACTTACAGTTCTGTAACAAATTTAGTGATGCCAAAACGGTACAATATTCTAATGATGCATCAGATTGAAGCCATTACACATCACTCAGCTATTTATATTATTATACTGCTCAGAGACTTTAAAAAAAACCAAAAAAAAACTAATATTGTGATTAGCGTTGTTGTTACTGACGTAAGCTGTGTTATTAGTCTTCCTGCAGAAGTAGAATAGTTACTCTACAAAAAGTATTAAGTAATTATTCAGTTTTTTAATGTAAAATATAATTTATATATATACAGGGAGAGTATACAGAGAGATAGACGTGGGTGTGAGTTAAGAAATTTGCTTCCCAATCACACGGCTTCGGCTTCAGTCCTCCTGTGTGTTCCCTTAGGTAAGTGTCTTCTGCTATAGCGTCGGGCCGACCGAATCCGTCTGAGTGGTTTTCGAAGAAAGTAACTGAAAGAAGCCCGTCGTATATGTAAATATATATATATATATATATATATATATATATATATATATATAAGGAGTTTGTATGATAGTGTATAAAGGAATATATTATTCAAATGAATTCCAAATCTGTCTGTTTTTTATGTTTTATTTATACTCTTATAATATTAATGTAGGATATAAAATATATTCAGTAAAATGAAATGAAGCATTGATTGTCTTATTGACTAGATGAAATATTGAATATTGAATATTAAATATTAAGTATTAAATATTAAGGGACTAGTATACTTTCATACATTTTAGCAGTCTTCAAGGTCCCACGCTGTGACTTCTGAAGTCTTGCGTATGTAGCTGGCTTGCTCCCTGCATCCTACGCTACCATGGTATTTGTTCTTTATAACTATCTAACATTTTCCTGGTTATTCTGGCCGTGCCAAGGAGGCAAACCATTTGTAACAGTTCTGCTGGGCACTCTATTCCAATTTCCTTTATATTCCTCTTGATACCTTCTGATACTGTTCCCAAGATTCCAACAATAATTGGCACTGTGTTCCCTTTTTTTTAATTTTCCATAACCGGGCCATTTCGTACTTAAGAGAGTTGTATACTACTACTACTACTACTACTACTACTACTATGATATCTGGAAAAGATAAATAACAGATATATGCTAGGGTTGGTTATATGTGTTTCTCAGAAAATGGCCGCTGCTTCGACGACGTAGGAAACTGTTAACTATTAAACTGAAATTGAAAAATAAACACGAACGTGATATCATTATCTGATAATGGTTGTCACCCAGAGAAAACATATTTATCCTAAATATGTATTTAGCTTTGTGTGTGCGTGTGTGTGTGTGTGTGTGTGTGTGTGTGTGTGTGTGTGTGTGTGTGTGTGTGTGTGTGTGTGAGTGTGTGTGTTGCTATGTCTCTGAGACTAAGTATTTGTACAATTCCTTTATTTGTTTGTTAGTTGCTAGTTCTGAAAAAACATGCCACTGCTTTCGTTCACGATGACATGTAAGCTATCAACCCTATGAACTGGGAGCTGTTCATTAATAGATATGTAAGCAGAATGGCCGAGAAAGGAGAATGCATGCTTTGTGCAGAAAATATTTCCAAAAACAAATTAGAATATTATACAGTTAAGAAGTTGGGGACTATGAAAGATGTAGTAAAACAAAGAAAGGAGTGCTTAGTGCGTGTTTTCATAAAACAAGCAACGACTGCAGTGCTTGTTTTCGTGAAAAACGATATTTTATATTCAGAGCGTGTATTCAATTTTATACGTGGAACTGGTTTTCAATGGTTTTGGAGGATAAAAATCGTTTAAAGTAAGGTTTCATCCCATTCGGTAAAAAAGAATAGTACTTTTATTCTAAGAATGAGAAATGCTAAAGAATTGATTCTATTGTTTAATTCTACATCACTCTGATGAGACAAGCATATGACACAAGACATTCTAACTTAGGGATTCATGTCTCTGTACATCGGTAATTGAATTGTCATTTATTCTTATTATTTTAGATTTCAAGGATATCCGACTTCTACATCTAGCATGTTCAAGAACTGTAGTAAGGAGACATTTCAAATGATATATTTATGTAATGGATAGACACCAAGCGTAATATGTTTTTTTCTGGAAACGAATGTTATTAGGAACGTGATATTGTTAAATAATATTACATCAGTATATCAATGTACATTTTTGTTTGTCCAAAGTCATTTGATGGCTTCGGATAAACAGAGAAGACCAGTGGTTTATTTCTCCTAGAATGCACACAGAGATTTTATCAACCTCGTTTGGGTCAAATGGACGAAGGGATCTGATGCTGAAAAAGCTGAAGCCCCATAAGGCCCCACAGACTTTCATGATGTATCCTAGAGCACTCGCGGTATATCTTGGAACTAACCCCTCTATTGTTCAGTGGCCTGGTATTTGTCCATTTTACACAATTTTTTGTCTCTCGTTTGGGGGTTTGAGGAATGAGTAGATCCTGCCCATGATTTCTTTCTTCTATTCTATATCACATATTCTGAACCATATAACTACTATTGACTATATCTCTACCAAATCGTGTCTAAACGCCATACTGAAGGAGGAAATACATTTATTCAACTTGAATTATTAATTACTAACCAAGCAGATCAACTTCGGTAAAAGTTAAGGTGTAAACATTATACTTCTTGAAAGCTTCTTCCTTAAGTTTATCATTTATTCAGAAGCCTAGAAATTATCTTAATGTAGAACCAAATACATATTTAGGTCCAATCAAATTTAGTCTTTGCAACAATTTTTTTTACTAAAACCCCTTATTTTATAAATATGGTGAAAAGTTTTGAGTGGTTGGCAGCCTGTCATTAACAGAAAGCGAAATATCTACAAGAAAAAATGTGATTTCTTTACTTTTTATCGTTTTAAATCTTGATGTAAAAACATTACTTATAGTGTGATCTGATACAGTGTTATCGTCAAAGAATGGGTGTGAGTTGCCTGTCAACATCTGCTATCAGATGGCTGGCACTTGATCGATGATGTTCGTTCGTTCGTTCAATCGCAGAGATGCCAAAATAACTCTCATTGTGAAAGAAGCAGACAGTTGCTGGATTGACCTCCGGTTAATCTGAGCTGACATATCCATCAAAATCGCCCCAGAACGAAGATTTCGATAAAAGAAGCTCTGATGTACAATCAATATAGACATTTTAAGTGGTCCTGTGAAAAGAAACACGTTGCTACAGACTGTCAATGGGGAACTGAAATTAGCCAACATATTATCTATAAGAAGACAATTTCACTCCAAGCAAACGTCAAGTATGGTCTTATAACAAAGGCATTAGAGTACTAATAGCTGATTGGAATATGGTTGTGCATGACCGATATAATATTCTGAATATAGAATATAAGATGTCCGTCAAGTAGCACGTGAAGTTACTTACTGAAGTACTATAATACCAAGACATCAAGTGAAGTCTACGATATTGTAGAATATTATGTTAACTGATACCATGAGCTTACCTATCTTTAATCTACTAAGACAAAACTAGTAAGGTTCTCTAACGCAGTTATGACAACTATATGGAACACTGACCTACTGAGAGACTACTCTGAAGCAGATATGCCAACTGCAGTAAAATAGTAAAATAATGATTGTAAAGGAATTCATTTAAGAGCAATTACAAATTCATGGGTTAATTATGAAACGGAAATAACTGATATTTGTTTCTATAGCAGTTATCAAGCTTCCATAACAACCTCGATATCAAATGACTATTGCCGTATAACTGCTACGCAGGTATCTGGATTCGGTGAAACGATTACAGCATTGTTTCTGTAACAGTGAAAACAAACTCATAATAAAACAGAGGTGCTTTATAATGTGGGAACCGTGATAGAATCTCCAAAGTTTAGAATTAATCGTCTTCAAAGCCCTCTGTCTTCATATTTAGCTTGATGAAATGCCAAATTAATGAAACATTAAATACAAAAAAAAAATCATAAATAAATAAGTAAAATAAATAAATAGATCATAGTAGATACTAGTTGTTTCTCTCGTTCAACATTGAAACACATTACAGAACATAGAAACATAAAACGATAAGCTACTTGTTTATCAATATACCTCGCTGAGTATTAAAAAAATCTTGACAAAGGCAATAACAAAAGCAACAGTACCAATGCAGTAAGAACAAACCAATAAATGACAACAAACCAAAACATTTTATCTTTTAAGCAATTTTTTGTTAATAATAAATAAATACATTTAAATTTAATTTAAAGTTTGTAAGTTAAGGCAAGAGTAAAAAAACCTTTCTATATTTGTATTTCCTAGAAGCTAAGATAAAACTCTATTTTTAATATGAACACCGAAATATCTGAATTTATAACACAACAGTTTTAATATTCTGTACTAAGAAAGTAGTTGTAACAGAAGGTTCTTTGCAGAGATAAGTCTTATTAATATAAGGCTGCAAATAAAACAGCGAGCTTGCACAATCGTTAGCACGCCGAGTAAAATACTCAGCAATCGTTAGCACGCCGAGTAAAATAGTTAGCAATCGTTAGCACGCCGAGCAAAATACCTTGCAATCATTAGCACACCGAGTAAAATACTCAGCAACCATTAGCACGCCGAGTAAAATACTCATCAATCGTTAGCACGCCGGGCAAAATATTTAGCAATCGTTAGCACGCCGGGAAAAATACTTAGCAACCATTAACACGCCGAGTAAAATACTCAGCAATCGTTAGCACGCCGGGCAAAATACTTAGCAATCGTTAGCACGCCGGGCAAAATACTTAGCAACCATTAGCACGCCGAGTAAAATACTCAGCAATCGTTAGCACGCCGAGAAAAATACTCAGCAATCGTTAGCACGCCGGGCAAAATACTTAGCAATCGGTAGCACGCCGGGCAAATTACTTAGCAATCGTTAGCACGCCGAGTAAAATAGTTGGTGGCATTTCGTCCGTCTTTATGCTCTGAGTTCAAATTCTGCCGGTATCGACTTTGCCTTTCATCCTCTCAGGATCGATGAAATAAGCAGCAGTTTATCACTGGGTGCGATGAAGTCATCTTACCCCGTTCCATGAAATTGATGGCCATGTACCAAAATATGAAGCCATATAAGGTTGTGAATTTTTATATTTTATTTATTTATTTTTTTTTTACAGCCATGGGCAAACTAGGGCCAGCGGTACTTTTTAAATGACACGCCAAACGAAAAATTACCATGAACTTTTCTTAAACAGTGGGACCTGACTGATGATACTACATGTCTTATGCCGTCCACTTTTCGGAAAAGGTTCACTTTACCTAATTTAAGGGATTCCGATGATCATAAACATTTTTAAACATATCGCACATTTCGAATCTTTTTATTCAAGAGAGAAGATAATAGCTCTCAGTATTTAATGGGCTTTAGAGACTAGTGGATATGAGTAAAGAAGGTATCCTCAAACCGAAGATCTGGCCCAATGTTTGCAACAGAGAGCAGGTGATAGCGTTAAACCTGGCGATAACTTCAATCTACTACTCAAACATACCATGGTAGAAACTTGAACTGAGGTCGCAAATAGTAGAAATAAGTACCGCAAGGCATCCGATCCGACGTTCTTAAATATTTGTCAATTCAACGCCCTGAATTGCTAAAGGTAATTGTCTTCGGCAGGGTTTGAACTCGGAGCGGAGAGGTTTGTAACAAGTACCGAGAGGCATTCTATCCAATGCTCTGATTACTCTGACAATAGATTACTCTATTTCTTTATGTTGATCAGGTCACTTGTAAACTGAAAACTGAAACAATATCCGTGTTAACGATGTCATTTAAGAGATTGTCAATAGAATTTTCTTAGTTTCCAATTATAGTTTTCTCAAAATAATCCCCAGGATTAGAATAACTGATTTAGATTTATAACTAGGAAGATTTTTTTTTTGCTTTTGTTCTGAGGGTTACATTTACATTTTTGCCATTAATATGATGGAGTCAATATTTATTTCAGCCGCATGCTGGGAACTAAATAGAGATGTTTAAAGAAGAGATTGAGCAGAGATTTCAACAGAGCAGCTTGAATTGATCTGTATAGTATTAATGTTGCATTTTAATTTTTCTTTACTTTTTTTCTTTACTTTCCTTCTTTTTTTTGTTCATTCCATTTCTCTCTGTTTTAATTCGGTTCTTCGATCACACAAAGTAGACCTTGTAGATATTTGCATTTGATCATCCAGGCGAAAATGCTTAAAAGCAAAATGGGGGAAAAACATCAGGATTCAAACCCTTAACGTATTCAATATAGATGTTAGTAATTAAGCATCTAATTAAGAAATATTTGATTAACTAATGCGTACATTAAAGGCTATAGGCTGAAGCATTTGTTGTGTTATAACATATCAAGTTAGTGTTAACTAATTTGAAATACCTAATATTTGAAGAAATAACTGAACTGGAGATTTTGTGGAAAACAGTAGCATATATTTGCCAAGTAAAATCCGCAACATTGATTTTGCTGTCTGAAACATCAATGTTATTTTGATGGTGCCGATCGACTTCATAATCTCTCTTATGTTCATGAAAGAACATAGAACCCCTTGAGGTACACTCACTGAGAATTCTCCCATACTTGAAAGAAAGTCGATTATATAGCTGCAATTATAGATCTGAGTAAAACTGTGTGATGTATGAATTAAATCAGTAACTGTGGCGATCTCAACAGGACACAAACAGTCGGAATTCCACAAAGTTTACTTTGTTCTTAAAGCGATCACGTTTCTGTCATTCAATTTTTCATATAGTTTAGTATTACTCGTCAAAGTTAAGTCGTTTATATATCTTAGCCATTTCCACACAGCAGCTTTATTTCGTGTTAATACGGAGCAGTGTTATACAAATAAAATCTTATTTGTGCTCTGTTTCCATTTCATGCTTCAATCAGATTTTTACCCTTAGATAATTAACCCTGAGTTACCAATTCCAAAGCATTAGGCCAGTGTTTGTTAGACCCTCTTTCTATGAAAGAAACAAAACTATAAAACGTGTTCCAAAGTGTTTCTCCAAAATTGCGTTTTGGGTTTGTAGAAATCGAATTGTTTCTTAAGCTGCTTTAATATTGAACAAAGAATTTCAAAATTACATACCCTTTGGTTTAAAACCCATCACAGAACTACTCACTCAGAATTGATTTATCTCTGAACAACAACCTTGTATCTAAATTGCTTCAAGTTTTGGTAGAAGGCCAACGATTTTCAGAGAAGAGTCTCAGTCGATACCATCTTTACTGGTACTTTACAGCAGCATCGTAATAATTTACTGCTTCTTTAATCGTACTTTAATTAATTGCCCCCCCCCAACAGGATGAAAAGGAAAGGTAATCTCGGTGATTTGAACTCAGTACTTTACTAAGTAGAAGAATAAGCAATAAGTGAATAACACTCTCTCTTTCTCTTTTACTCTCATTTTTACTTGTTTCAGTCATTTGACTGTGGCCATGCTAGAGCACCGCCTTTAGTCGAGCAAATCGACCCCAGGACTTATTCTTTGTAAGCCTAGTACTTATTCTATCGGTCTCTTTTTGCCGAACTGCTAAGTTACAGGGATGTAAACATACCAGCATCGGTTGTCAAGCGGTGGTGGGGGG
>NC_068993.1:41396476-41400472 GCF_001194135.2 Octopus bimaculoides | reverse complement strand
ATATATATATATATATATATATATATACATATATACGACGGGCTTCTTTCAGTTTCCGTCTACCAAATCCACTCACAAGGCTTTGGTCGGGCCAAGGCTATAGTAGAAGACACTAACTCAAGGTGCCACGCAGTGGGACTGAACACAGAATCATGTGGTTGGTAAGTAAGCTACTTACCACACAGCCACTCGTAACAACATTTTAATTTTTTTTTTGTTTTTGGTCTGTAAGTGTTATTTCCTATTTGTTTCTTTTTTGACTTGGATATCAATGTCTTGAAACTGATCTTTTTTCCATTACGTTTCAGACAGTTTCGGCGCTGAGTTGCTGCTGAAGCAGAAAGTTGTGGTATTGGGCATAATATTTGCTCAATACCACAGCTTTGCTTGTCAATTGACCATAACCACTTGAGCATGTATCTTAGTGGTTGGTAATATGTGTATCTCTGATGATGAGCAGGAATAGTGGGGTAGCATCATAGCCATGTGTTGAGAAGTATTCTTTGGGGTTTGAATAAATGTATCAAATCAAGATTTGAAGGAAATATTAACCATTTATCATATTTTCTAGGGTGAAGTAAATAGGAAATAACAGTTGCTGCCCAAGGACAAAAATTACGTTACACAGTGTAATCAATCTTTTTATATCAACCTGCCCCACACAAATAACTGGTATAATAAACCACCTCATGTACAAACAATCGTCAATATAACTATATCCCAGTACTTTACAAATACTTTATTTTATCGACCACGAAAGGATGAAAGGCAAAATTAATCTCAGCGAGATTTGAACTCAGAACGTAGTGAGCAGAGGCAGGAGCACGAAATATTGACAGATGCGTCAACGAGTCTGCAAGCCCATCACCTTAACCGTATGTCCGAATGAGAAACCATTATATTTGTCACTGCAAGAGTGTTGTTGTTAAGCCCATGACAGTCTTCACCGGCATATCTATGATCAAGAACATATTTAGGATTGTATTATCAGTGTTCACTTCTTGTTTTAAGATGTTAAGGTGTGATTTCAAGGAGATATAGCTGTTATTTCTAGCAAAGGGAGAGAGAGAGAGAGAGAGAGAGAGAGGGGTTGTGCAAAGACAAAATCATAGCCCAATTGATAGAACATCATACACTTTTTACTACGAACCATTGTCGTTTGTCCCCTAACTAATCTCTGATCAATCAGATATTTCAATTTTAACCATCTCCACATTTTGTTTTTCAGATACCCTATTTTTCCAAGAACACATTGCGTACTGTGTCTGTTTTTCGAACAATAGGTGTGATTTGATAGATACTTGGTTGCTATTTCTAGCATAAAGTCTTCTCGGTTTGATTAATTATGAGTAGATCTCTGATCAAGGGCATTCCAACTGTGGTTGTGCTGATATTCTTTCCTGTATATCAAAGACTACATCGTCAGTGTGCTTCTTGTATCTTGTTTAAGTCGAAAGAAAGCATTTGAGGTAAATTTTAACTACCATTTCTACCAGAATAAGCGATAATTAACGGACTCTCTCCAGCGTGCCAACAAGCGTGCTGTCCTCTCCCTGCCTTATTGCTACAATAACAGCGTCTGTTCCTTGGGTTTGACTGGTTTGTTACCTCCAGCACACGATTACTTTCGATCCACGTATCTTTTGACTTCACTCTCTCTCAGCGCGTTCATTTCCCTCGACTCTGCACAAACCCTGTTTCTTCCCCGTCCCTTTTCCTCTATAGAAGCTTTTATCTTTTCCCTCATAACTTTTCTGCAAGTGATAATATGCAACAATTTAAACGGAACATTAATGGCGTCATGCTCACTAGTCTCTGAGGCTCTGCAAATATCATGAATAATGATTCTTTTCGCAGACTCTACAAATAAAATAAATTTTAAAAAAATTATATCGCGGCTTCCTCGTTGGTTCCAGCGTTATTAGTTATTAGAAATAGTGAAAATATAAAATAATTGGAAGTAGCGCCATAGGAAGATATTAAAGGTAGTATGTAAATACAGGGACGATTCAAAAATACAGGCTGAAATATATAGGTCAGTGCTGGCGTTACAAGGAGAAGTTAGTAGCTGAAGATGTTCTGTTGCAACCTGTTCGTGGTAAATGAGGTAGTGGTAGACCACCAAAAGACTACATTAAGCAACTGGTGAAAGGCACTGGATGCACTACCCAAGAGCTTTAAGATGTCGTGGATGACAGAGAGGAATGGAAGACATGAATCACGAATTCCAAACAATTCTCGATCTAATTACTAAGTAACTAAGTCACTCACACACACTAATTGACTGACTGATTACCTAACTAGCAAACTAATCGCCATGCCGAAACTATTGTATACTCTCCTCGGTGCTTCTTGTTACAATCATGTATCTCTTCTCACGGATTTCAAAGCCAGTATCCAACAGGCCACCGAAGAGATATGCAACGTTCGGTTCGACAACACTGGATGGCAACAGGCCACCTTACCCATCAAATACGGTGGCCTCGGCCTTCGATCTTTGATCTCACTAGCTCTGCGAGCTTTTCTCACGCCAGTGACCTCTTGCCGTCTCCTCGTTAACAGGGTTTTTCACAACACAACTAAACCGCCAGTGATTGGGAAATACGAGGTGGCCTCCGCGACATGGAGTCAGCTCGGCCTGCGCCCCACTGACGTCCATCCCGTCTCCCCTTTGTAGATGTCCTGCCCTCTCAAAAGAAATGGGACGTCATCCTGTGTAGCATGATCCTGTGTAGCGTGATACAGTTAGTGCACCGACTTGACCTTCACCGTCTGGCATGTTTCCGCTCAGCCTCCGAGCATCACATTGGGACTAGGATGAATGCGGCGCTCACCTTGACAGCGACTGTCTGCGCATCGGCGTTTCTCTGAGGCTTGATCTGCAGATCATGGATGCTGCTGTGGATCAACTGTGGACTCTTTCGGCCTCCACCCACTGTCATGCCATCATAGTGCACCTCCCACACCATGTCGCCCATGGCATAGACGCCGTAGGCTTCCTTCCCTGTCCGAGCCAGCGGGGCTAGACCGAGGGAACGATAAAAGGTTTGACGGTATGATAATTTTCCAGTTCCAGGACGGCAGGCCCCTCATCTAGGATGATACATGCTAAGAAAACTTCTCCAGTGGCAACTTGGTGTGTCAACTACCAGTCCAGGCTTCCCTGCTCGTCAGGTGAGAAAAGCAAACTGATATTGGTCGCTCTCCGACAGGTTTATGGTGAAGCCTGTGGCTGAGGGAGCCTCAGGAGTTCTCGGCCCCCGGACCATACCCTTGCTCACTGTTGTCGGGGTGGCGATGGCGAAGATGGCTCGTCATCCTCCGAGGCAACGTCTTTTCCATTTTGTCTGCTGGAACCATGTGGGAGTTTGACTAACTAGAAATTGTACGGTCCGCTCATGAAATACTTATGTCCATGCGATAATCTATCATTTTAATTCTACAATAACGGGAAGTTCATTGACTGTCTAACTGACTGACACAACTAACTAGCTAACTAACTTACTTACTTACTAATTAACTAACTACTGACAAACGAAGTGAATACTTGGTTTAATAAATATTAATACAAGACTCATTTTTATAGAAGTATAAAAAGAAATAGAAGTATTAGTAATTTAAAATGGAAGCCAACGTGCATGTAAAATGTCACTGCTGTTGCAACAACAACAATAACAATAACAACAACAACTAAAAACAAACAACAACAGACATGACGATGATGATGCCGACGACAACAACAACAAAATGCATGGTTCCGAGTTCAGTCCCACTGCGCGGCACCTACAGCGAGTGACTTCTGCTGCAACCTCGGGCCGACCAAGCTTTGTGAGTGGATTTGGTAGACGGAAACTGAAAGAATCCTGTTTCTAAATTGCTATGCTCAGCCTTTATAACCACAATAACCCTTTAAGGTGGTGCTCCATTAAGACTGAATCAAGTAATAAAAAAAAAATATGCACACACACACACACACACACACACACACACACACAC
>NC_068993.1:41394217-41395077 GCF_001194135.2 Octopus bimaculoides | reverse complement strand
ATATATATATATATATATATACACATATACATGTATGTATGAATATATATGTACATGCATATAGATAGATCGATAGATATTAATAATGTATGTGTGTTGTGTATGCAAACATTCATATCATGAATACAAGAACTTCTTTTTTTTTTTTTCAGGAAATACAACTTTCAGCTATGAAAATGTTTCCTATTTAAATTATGAAAAGCGAACACAGGACACCTAAAGGTTGGTAAAGGGTTAGAAAAATAGCAAATAAGTGAAATAAATCTTTTGAAATTGCTATTTACTTGGCTCTGTAGAAGATTAACAACGGCTGTACTTCACAAGAGCAGTTATTCATAAATACATAATCTTCATCTCGTTCAATCGACTTTCTTGTAAGATTCTTTATTGACAGAAACGAATTTTGTGTACCCCCTGCTTTCTTTAAATATTCCTTGCCTCTTATTTACTGTTCTAACAGTTTATTTTTTTCATGTTTTCTGTCTTGATTTTCTTGTGCACTTTTCTGTGTATGTGTGTATTTATGTGTGTGTATGTTAAATCCCCGCCGAGGTTTCACAGCACATTTCTTCTTTCTTATCTTACAAGTTTTCTCTCTACAGAATGTTTGCGGTTTATTTATTAATTTTATTACTTCTTTCTTTTTTTTTTAGTAAATATATGTGTAACGTGTAATCTTGCTGTGTGTTCGTAAGCGTGTGCAAATTATAAGTGTGTGTGTGTGTGTGTGTGTGTATGTGTGTGTATAAGTGCACTTACGCGTGTAATGGTGTAAAATGTAATTTGTTAACATGAATATATATATATATATATATATGTGTGTGTGTGTGTGTGTGTGTGTGTGTGTGTGTGTGTGTGTG
>NC_068993.1:41393067-41393840 GCF_001194135.2 Octopus bimaculoides | reverse complement strand
TAATTTCTACATTCCATGTTTGCCTTCGAAGCGACATCAACTACATGGGAATAACAAATGCAAATTATGTTCTTTCTTTCATAGAATTCTTTTTTTTTTTCCTCTCTGTTTGGAAACGAAACTTGCCAATTTACTCAGTAAATAAAAAAAAGAAAGGAAGAGTTCAGTCGAATATTCTTCTTCCTCTTTCTTCTTTTCTTCATCACTGCTACAACGAGAGAGATGAAACTTTTCATTCATGATGAATGCAGCATTTTTATCTTCATTGTTGTGGTGCGATAGTAGAGGTTGTTGTGGTAGTGGTAGTGACCGTAGTACTGTTTTGGTGTTGTGGTTCTGATAGTGTTGCAAAGGTGGTGATGTACTGGTGATGTAGTGGTATAGTGATTGTGGTTGTTGTGTGGTGGTGGGGTGCGGGTGGGGGTGATAGTGGTGATGTTGTGTTGTTGATGCTGAAGGTGCAGGTGGGGTAGAGTTATTTATGAGTGGTGATAGTGATTTTGGCGATGTAACAGCTATTAGGTTGGTGATGCAGTGTTGTGGTGTTGTTGGTGTGGCAGTGTTCTGATGGTATTGGTGGTGGTTGTGGTATTGTGTTGTGATGTTTGTGATGTGGTTGGTGGTGTTGGTAGTAATGTTGATGTTGGTAGTGGTGATAGCAGTGGTAGTTGACACTGGTGGTGGTGGTAGTGGTGGTGGTGGTGGTGGTGGTGGTGGTGGTGGTGGTAGTAATGTTGATATTGGTAGTGGTAATAGAGGTGGTGGTTGACACT
>NC_068993.1:41391455-41392939 GCF_001194135.2 Octopus bimaculoides | reverse complement strand
AGCGGAGTTGATAGTGGTGATCTTGCTGGTGGTGATGTTGATGTTGGTGATGATCTCAGTGGTAGTAGTGGTGATGTTGGTGGTTGATGTTGTTGTTGTTTTTGTTGTGGTGGTGGTGGTGGTTTTGATGGTGGTGATTGATGTTGATAGTGTTGGTGATGGTAGTGATGATGGTGGTGCTGTGGATGGTGGTGGTGGCGGTGGTGGTGGTGATGATGACGACGGCGATATTGATGGCTAATGTTGATGAAGTTGTTGGTGATGATGATATTGGTGATTTTGGAGGTGGCAGTGATGGTGGTGGTTGCTGCTGGTGGTGTGATGATCTTTATGGCGGTGATGATGATGTTGATGCTAATGATGCTGAGGGTAACGGCGGTGATGCTGGTTGTTGACGTTGGTGCAGTATTCTTGCTCTAGATACCATTGTTGTCGTTGTTGTTCTTCTTCCTGTTACTGTTGTTCTTCATTTTAAATTTCTCTGGATTAACAGAAAATGGTATTTTCATTTTTATTCAATTTTTTCTATTCTTTTTAATGCGATGATCTCAAACAATGAAAATATTTGAATGAAAAAAAAAATTGTTATAAGTCTTTGAAAGTTAATCGAAAATCTGAGATGGTGACTTAAAAAGCCTTTTATTATAAAATTCTTCAAAACAAGACCTGTGAAGCGTAATTTCTTCTTAAAGAAATAAACAAAACCATTTTTACTGCCAGAGCAATCTTTAATTAGCACCATCTGTTTTCCTTTTTAATCTGCTTTTAGTGTAATATGTGTGAATATGTGTGCGTTTATGTGTGTGCGTGAGTCTGTATGTGTGAACGTTTGTGCGTGTGCGTGTGCGTTTTTCTTCTGTGATGTTTGGTGGTATAAAGTGAAGAGCTATGAGAGAGGCAATATGCCGGCAAAGGGGGTACAAAAAAAAGAGGGACAACTAAAAAGCAGGGGAGGATCTTTATTTTACATGAGAAGTACAACTGCTGCTGCGTGTCTCGAAAGCACATCAGTATCGTCCTAATTGGATGGAAACATAATATTATGCACGGCACGTTTAGTGACATGATAGCAGCTCTCACATCACAGGAGTACGAGAAGTAGGACGGGATGTGGGGATGCAGGTTCCCACTAGGTAGAGAGAAAGAGAGAGAGACATAACGAGAGAGAGAGAGAGAGAGAGAGAGAGATAGAGAGAGAGGGGAGTATGTATGTATGTGGGAGTAGGGAGAGAGATATGTCGGCTGGAAATGCATGTAAGATAACGCTTCGGTATTTCATTAATATACTTTGCAAACATCATGAAGAAACTATGAGCTTCCTTCCATAAAGAACGGAACAACTTTAGCAGGATTCTAGAATTCTTTTTCCTTTCTTAATACGGTTAAATATTGCTTAGTAGGAGAAGTAGTAGTAGTAGTAGTAGTAGTAGTAGTAGTATATCTATCTATCTATCTATCTATCTATCTATCTATATATATATATA
>NC_068993.1:41386184-41389694 GCF_001194135.2 Octopus bimaculoides | reverse complement strand
TATATATATATATATATATATATTTGTGTGTATGTATGTATGCATGTATGCATGTATGTATGTATGTGTGTGTGTTACTGCTTCCCTCAGGGAGATGTTAACATATGTATTTATCATCTAATTGGCCTATTTAATTAACAGTGGCCTTGTTTGAAAACATGATTAACGTTGTCGTCGTCATCATCGTCATCTCGTCGTCATGTTTTTCTTCCCGTCTTTATTGTCTTTGTCGTCATCGTCGTCATCATTATCCTCAAGGTTTATGACAGTCGTCGTCATCTTCGTCCTCGATATCATTATCGTTGTTGTTCTTCTACTTCTACCTCCTCCTCCTCCTCCTCCTCCTCCTCTTATCATCAGCATCATTTATGTGTGAGATGGATCAGCCGCGTCTGTCTTGTAGATCTACACACCACCCTCTTTTGGTAACGAATTGCGCGTATTCTTCATCCAACTTGTGGTTATGGCGAAGGAATTAGTTCGGCAAAGAAAGACTTTGAAGACAAAAGCTCTTACACTTAGCCCGAGTCCTCATCAGTTTCCTCAAGAACTCGTTGTGGACAATAACGAAAAGAAAGAGGTGAAAAGAATAGTAGAAAGAAAGACAGAATTGCTGCCTTCTTGAAAATCTGATACAAGTTGAGTGAGAACAGCGAAACTGGCGTAGTTAAAGGCGGCTTCTACACTATATACAGCTGTATGATGGTAGTAAAGTCTAAGAGAAGTCATTTGTCTTTGTAATTCAGAAGCTAGGAATGTGTATGGCGTTATCCCGAATCATTGTATGAGGCTGTTATTAAACCGTTTTGAGAACTGTTTCTTATCCTTATTTCGTTCCTCAAATTATTCTTTCATCTTTTATATTTTATCTTATACATGTTTCATTCATTGAACTGCAGCGATACTGAGGCACTGCATTGAGCAAATCGATTCTAGTACTTATTTATTAAGTCTGGTGCGTATTCTGTCGTTCGCTTTTGATGAACCACTTGGTAAGGGGATGTAAACAAACCAGCACAGTTGCCAAGCGGTGGTAAGCGGGACAAAGACACAGACACTCACGTATTTACATACAAGCGATGGGTTTCCACGCAGTTTCTGTCTATTGAATTTACTCACAAATTATTGGCCCACTAACTCAAGATGCCACGCAGCTGGAGTGAACCCAAAAGAACGTGCTTGTAAAGCGATTTACTTAGTCGTAGTCGTGACTGAGAATATTAGATTTATATATTGCATAGATATATGAAGCATTGTAGTTGTTGCAATCTTTTCACTCTATAGAAAGCATTTGTTATTTTCCTTTGCATTTTTACTAATGACTTGCGATCTTGTGGGCTATGAAAACAAAATTTGTTCTAATTGTTAGAGCGTCGGGAAAAATGCATTGCGATCGTAGAGTATTTGTTACGCATCTTTTCGTCATGCTTTTTTCTACGAGATATCTTGTTATATAATTGCTTGGCAATTGTACTCTTACTTTAGCTCGGTAGCTTCTCTTATAAATATAATTTAAAGTTATCCCTGTACTTGAGATGGTTTATAATTACTCCGTAAAATTTATAATCATAAATGATTTAATTCAGCAGATATTTTAATAGTGTCAGAGCTGGATAGAAAATGAAAAGGGCTAAGGAGATTTATTGCAATATACTTATGGATATAAAGCCTGGTTTTAATAATTTCACATGGCTTGGTAGCATTTTAGTATTCTAATTGTTTCATTTTTATCGACGATCTTCCCGTATATAATATACAAGGGCAATATTCTCAAAATGTTCGGTGATCATACTCATTTTGTGAATTTACGAATTGATATTATTTAAAATCATGTAAATTTAAAATCTTGTTAACTTCTCTTTTTGTACCCCCACGCGAATAACGTACAATTACAAATTTATTTATTTCACATTTTCATGCAAACGTGAAATTACTAAGTTCTGCTGCAAACATAACAGAAAAATACAATAAAAAATGTGTGTGGCGTCATTGATCTCTGTCTTGCCATTAGCGCCATCTGTTGGTTAATTATCTTGTCAGAACAGAATGACGATGTCATGATTGACTTGATATCAACACGGTACGAAGCATAACACATGTCATATGAGATTCTAGAAGTGAACAAATGCTTAAAATTAAGTCGGAGACGTGATTTTTAATCTGCATGTGTTCTGATGCTGAAGGTAAGATTTCATGACTGCTATCATAGCAGTCAATAATTGCAATTATTAATATTTCCTGCACATTCATGCCTCAGCGTCTGACACAATGTCATATATATATATATATATATATATATATATATATATATATATATATATATATAAATATATATACTGTTTTAGAGTATATAGAGGGAATGAAGGCGAGATTGAACATAACTTTCTGTAAAGAAGAAGAAAAAGAAAAAAGAAATAATAATTTGATATTTTGTAAGAGTACCATAATATCACAATCTTCACAACTAGATGCACAAATTGAACTCGGTTTGTCAGTAGCTAATAACACAATAGTGTATGGAAAAATCAACCACAGAGCCTCCATCAGGTGGTGCAAGTGTGAGAATTAAAACAACGAAGATGCAGCTTATAAAATGAAATATCTGGATATATTCCAACCAGTCATAAGGAAAGAATTTCGGAGAAAAACTAAGATATAAACAGTTCATTGAATACGAGAGCAGCAAGATACAAAAGTTTTCACAATTGACGAACAGCCATATCTTTTATTGTTTACTTGTTTCAGTAACTGGACTGCGGCCATACTGGAGCACTGCATTGAACTATTTAGTTGAAGAAATATACCTCAACAGTAATATTTTTAATGTCTTGCCTCTTTTGCCGAACAGCTAATTTAAGGGAATGTACACAAACAAATGCTGGATGTGAAGCGGTGGAGCTGAAGGAACAAACAAGAGCACAAATACACACACGTTTATGTCTAAGACTAGGTTTCACACAGTTTCTGTCTACCACATTCACTCACAAGGCATTGGTATACCCAGGCTATAGCAGAAGACATTTTGCCCAAGGTACCTCGCTTCGGTAACTGAACATGAAACGACATGGTCGCAAATTGAGTTTCTTAACGACAAACCATAACTGCACTTTTACACAGCCATGTCTGCGCTCAGAAAAGGAACAAAATATCGAAAAGAATTAGTTGTAAACCACTTCCGAAGTAACGTTTGTAGTGACATTATTCAGAACTTCCTGCAACAAATAGCATTTACATCTCTCCATTTTCTTGCGTGTTTTATTTGAGCCAATCGATAGCCGATAGTTTGACAACTACTTTAGCATCATAAAAGATAGGTCAAGCTGTTTCCTCTGTCGCAGCCTTTTTCATTCGGCAGGCGTCAATGTTGAGAAAGGTGTTTTATCTCTGTCTCACTATCTTTCAAAGGAGTAGAGATAGATAGACAGGCAGACAGATAGATAGAAACATTCATTCATACTTATATACATACAAGCATGCATACATACGTGCATACGTACATACGTACGTACG
>NC_068993.1:41383737-41386174 GCF_001194135.2 Octopus bimaculoides | reverse complement strand
ATTCAAACTTATATACATACAAGCATGCATACATACGTGCATACGTACATACGTACGTACGTACATACATACATACATACATACATACACACATACATACATACATAGGTGTGTTGATAGGCATACAAAGAGAGGGAAAGAGAGAAAGGGAGAGAGAGAGCCAGAGAGAAGGAGAGCCAGAGAGAAGGAGAGCCAGAGAGACGGAGAGCCAGAGAGAAGGAGAGCCAGAGAGAGAGAGAGAGAGAGAGAGAGAGAGAGAGAGAGAGAGAGAGAGAGAGAGAGAGAGAGAGAGAGAAACGAAGCTAAAGGCTTTTGATTGATGTAGACACTGCGACAAAATTGGTTTGCAGCAGATGTTTTGTTTTCGCTGAATAATTTTCAAAACAGGCTTCAGTTTGACAGAATTAAAATTGAGGTCCTGACACCAGAAATTTGTGTCTTTATTAATAAGCTTAAGCGCATTTTAAAGAATCCGCAAATGGTAGGTCGACAAGAAACATTGCCTTCTGAACTTGATGAAATAGAGAAAGCTCTCAGAATGTGACGATGAGAATGAAAAACAAAGGAAGAATGCCAGAAGAAATCAGTTTCTTCCTGATCGCAGAAGTTCTAATACTTCTGTAATGAATATGTGTCCTTGAACACTTCATGCTCAATAGGTTTGAATTTGTTATATCTGACACACAGTATGACTGTCGCCTAGATGATGACGACAATTAATGAGGACGTTTGTAAAATCCATGAAGATAGTGCTAGCATAAATTGATAGGAATTGCAGATCAATATGAAAAAAAAAACATGTCAAAAATATCAGAGTAATGAGAAGTTATGCAATATATCCTACAAATTATATGGAGAGACGATCGATTTCTGGATGATAAAAGAACTTGAAAAGAATTCTTGTACGAAGCTAGCAATCACCCAAAAATTGGTAACATTGTCAATTCCAAGGACTTCCCAGTTGATGTAGCTTTCATCGTGTGGCCTAATTCCTTAATAGTTATTTGGGTCCATCTTTGCCATGATATTCCAAATTTGTTTTCCTTTTCCTCATTTTCTTTATTTGTGACTTTCATTTTCTATTTAATATTCTTGTTTCATCTTTATCTGATCGCACCTGAACATACCCCAACCCACCTGATTCAACCTCACTTCACCTGAACCCTATATCACTCCACATGTCCCAACTCTGTACACATGAGCTTCTTCTGACGTTGCGATGCCAACCATTATTAAGTCCACGTTTTCTTTCCTTTCTCTTCCTGTAAAAGGTTTTGGTATTTTTGATAGCAAAATGTACCCGTTCGTAATACGATTCTCTCAAGCCTTTTCTTTTTATTTTCAAGATGACTTCCTTTTTGCATATTTTATTTTCTGATTATTAGGGATTATTTCTCTTCATATTGAAGCAAATTTTACCATTTCCTTTTTACACTCCAATCTTATGTCGTATATTTCCTTTGCACTGTAAGTACACATGTTTTGTTTAAAATGGTAATCTAGCTATTTGCTGCATTATCTATTTATGATTTTACAATAATGCTTATATATGACATGATATGTTTCATATACCTAACCAGTTACAATTTATTTGTTGCTTTTTTTTCATGCAGTGAACTTTGGCTAATCTTATTATCATGTCTATTTATTTATTCAAAGGGCATTTTTTTTATTAATCTTGCAACACACGATAACAGAGAAAGCTGGAGTTTACAAATAACATATTCTATTTATTAATATTTCTACCTTTAATTTTTTCTCAACTTTTCCGATGATATGCTCCTGCCAGGTTAGAGAGAACGTTCTATTTTCTCAACAATTTATCAATTTTTGCTGGGCACTGTGTACAACTATCTTTTGGAATTATTATATTCTTTGAGTTACTGTTTCAGGTGCAAGTTTACAACACTGCTATTTTCTATAACCTCTATTATTTTCAATCCATCTCTCTCTTTCTTTATCTCTCCTCTCTCTCTCTCTCTCTCACTCTCTCTCTCTCTTTATCTCTCCTCTCTCTCTCTCTCTCTCTGTATATATGTATGTATCGCTCGGATATCTACCACTTCCGAGGTTCCGCTCGCTATGAAACATATATAGCCTGGATATTATCTACTCCATTACTTAACTCTTGTATTTTATTCACATAGTTGACAACCCTGGTTACATACCGGGAAATATAAACTAACCTGTTGTCCGTTTAACATATCTCGATACGGAAATAATCCAAAGACTTCCGACTCAATAAACCACTACTGTTCCTGAAAGTTGTTTTTATATTTTCTACGGTTTGCTTGAAGCTCACCTTCTTCCTTCCTACACCTCGATTCTTGGAGCTTACATTTATATATATATTCATTTCAAAGTTTCAGCTCAGAGCTGCGGCCATGCTGATGCACCATATATATATATATATATATATATATATATATATATATAT
>NC_068993.1:41379070-41383605 GCF_001194135.2 Octopus bimaculoides | reverse complement strand
ACTAGTTTCAGACATTTGACTGCAGCCATGCTGGGCACCACCTTAAAGGGCTTTCGTTGAACAAATCGAACCGAGGACTTACTTTTTGTAAGTCTATCGGTTACTTTTGCCGAGCCGCTAAATTATGAGGACACTTTATTTCACATTGCTCTAGTTCACTCAGCTGAAAAATTGAGTTGCGACGTCACTGGTGCCAAGCTGTATCGGCCTTTGCGCTTCCCTTGGATAACATCAGTGGCGTGGAGAGGGTAGCCTGATGTGAATGGGTGAGCGGTGGTCTTCCACAAACAACCTTGCCCGAACTTGTGCCCCGATAGGGAAATTTCTCGGTGCAGTCCCACGGTCATTCAAGACCGAAGGGTGTCTTTTATATATCAAGCAGGCGTAGCCATCTCAGACATATCTTCCTTCATTGTCTCAAAATAAACTTTGTTGTCGTTGTATATTGCCATGCGTTCCACTTGCCATAGTATCATCATTTGTATATCAGGTACTATATTGCTTAACATAAACATTTTTTAAACAGTATTTTGAGACTTGCAAGAGCTTCAACTGCTATTAAACAACGCATCCTTTGTATCCCACTCTCCTTACCTCTGTTGTACATCTATTTTTGTATCTTTATAGTGGCTGAACTAACAAGATACTTAGATCATTAGGTCAAAGATATTACCTTCTGAGTTCAAATTCCGCTGAGGTCGACTTCGCCTTTCATCCTTTCGGGGTTGATAAATTGAGTACCAGTCAAATACTGGGGTCGATGTGATCGACTATCCCTCTCCCCTCAAATTACAGGTCTTGAGCTTATAGTAGAAAGGATTATTAAATTTCTTACATAGTTTTAGGTGGACAGACTCCGTATTTTGTTTCTATGACATGCCCTTCTGTTTCAACTTTTAAGGCTGAGTTTCAAAGTTTTAATTGTTAATTCAAGTTGTTAATTAACCTGGTGTTAATTAACGTTGGCACATTCAACTATGCTAGACCACTGTATGTTTTTTTTTTCCTGATTTCGTTATCTTTCGTTATATTTCCTTAATGTTATGTTTTGAGTTAACCTTGTTATAGTTATTATTATTATTATTGTTTTAACATCATCATCATCATCGTTGTTGTTGTTGTTGTTATTCTTATTATTATTACTATAATCATCGTCGTTATCATCGTCGTCGTCGTCATCAGCATCGTCGTCATCGTCATCATCATCATCAACATC
This sequence comes from Octopus bimaculoides, assembly GCF_001194135.2. Classification (NCBI taxonomy): domain Eukaryota; kingdom Metazoa; phylum Mollusca; class Cephalopoda; order Octopoda; family Octopodidae; genus Octopus; species Octopus bimaculoides. Next base: position 41,382,389 of record NC_068993.1, on the reverse strand, counting down.
ATCATCATCGTCGTCGTCGTCATCATCGTCATCATCGTCATCCTCCTCCTCCTCCTCCTCATCATCATCATCATCATCATCATCATCATCATCATGATTATTATTATTATTATTATTATTATTATTATTATTATTATTATTATTATTATTATTATTTATTTTTTTTTATCCAGCTTCTTTAGTATGTTGTCAGCTTATTTGAAACTTAAAATAATGTGTTGCACTTTGCATTTCTCTTAACTGTTAATCTATTTTCTGCTCTATTTTAATATGAAGACACACTTTCACTTTCCCGTGATAATTATTAATTGCTATTACGTCGTTGGATTGGCAGCTCATAGAAGCATCGGGCATTTCTTCCGAATCTTTAGATTCTAAGTTGAAGTCACACCGAAATCAACCTTGCCTATCATCCTCTCTCCGGAGTAGATAAAATAAAGAATCAGTCTAGTAATAGAGCTGATGGTATCAACTACTCTTCCGCCTTTAATTTTACTGGACCTGGTACCTAAATTAAAAATAATTAATTACCTTTGTTTTTGTGTTTTTCTTTTTAGTGCCGTATTCAAATATAATCGTTCATTTTTTTCTCTCTCAACTTCTTAGTTCGGTAATGCAATCATTTAATTGGTTGCATTAAAATTGTATCATATTAATAAGATTTCTAATCTCTCTATAATAATAGCGAATATAAATGTTGATTGGCTGGCTGGCTGGTTGGTTGGTTGGTTGGTTAGTTGGTTAGTTGGTTGGTTATATACAGAGGGGAAGATTGAATAAAAGAGAGATACAGAAACTTAAAAATAAAAACAGCTGCAAGGTGAGTGTTTAGTGGCAGGCGATGAGTAAAGGAACGCTAGATATATGCATACCTACATGCATGCATGCATACATACATACAGTGAAAGAAAAACTAACATAGATATGGAGTAAATGACAGAGTTGTTATGGCGAATAAATACGTACGCGTGTCCACGAAACAAAAAATATGAGTTGATGAGTGTGTCTGACAAACAAATAATTTTTAAAAGTCTAAATATTACATATATATGTAGATATAGTGTATATAACTTGATATACGCATTGTTAGGGAAAACACGTTTTTACTTTATTTCATAGTTTACATTGAAAATCTAAAAAGAAATTTTAGAAGGAAACAAAAGTGTTTTCTGCGTTGATTTTATATTATGGTATTATGGAAGTTCGTACACATACAAATACGCATCCTCTCTCCTTATCTTTCTGTCTCTCTCTATCTCTCTGTCTCTCATATATATATATATATATATATATATATATATATATATGCCAGACATACACACACAATCACAAGGCATTAATGGCTGTTTTATAAAGCATACAGTGATCTTTGGCTTTAAGAACTGTTGCACTTAAAGAGAAACAAAATGAACTTTATCTCCTGAGTAAGCAAAACGAATACATAAGTGTTTTAAGGAAGAAATGAGAAATTTGTTTTATCTAATTTCATTTTAATGTAACAAATAGTTTTCTTTTGAAATTAGTATTCATTTCCTCATTTTGTATAAACAGAAATTAATTTGATACAATTAAATTATAATTATTGTATGTATGGTATATTTCCTCCAATTACTCATGTTGGTAAATGTATGCTAGTTGCCCGAATCTAGCTGTATTAATAATCCTGTCCCATTTTAGCACAAGTCCAACAATGTGGAGGGAAGAGATAAGTCGATTATAACGACCACAAAGCTCAACTGGCACTTACTTTATCGAAATGAAAAACTAATGAAATGATGAGAAGCTAAAATCGACCTTGTTGGTATTTGAACCAAGAATGTAATGGGATAGAATAAACGTTACTTAGCATTTTTATCCAACGAGTTAACGATTCTCTCAGCTTGGCACATTTAGTTGTATTAATAATACTTGATACATGATTTTTAGGATTTTGCTAACTCATCGTTAAGTATAATGCTCGGTAATATTCTACATCTGATTTTCTTTTTTGTTCTATAATCTTGTATCTTCTCTTATTTCTGAATAATTCTAAGCTTTCCTTTATCTTACTGCTTGAATTCAAGTATCTTTATTTAGCCATACAATATTTGCTTTTATTACCTGTATACGTGTATCTCTTTTAAATGCAACCGTTGCCTATTTTTTCATACTGGTATTCCTACTAAAATGTTTCACTCTTCGTTATAGGTTATCTAACCGATGAAAACCAGTTAGATAATGTTCTTAATCATTCATGTATAAAGATGGTTTATATACGCCCAATTTCAGTTGTATCAATACCCAGTTTTCTGCAGCATGGGATCCAGATGTGTTAAAACAAAACAAAAGAGTAACGGTGAAAGGAAATTTTCTTGTACATTTTCTCTGCTAATGTGGATATCATAGGCTTTTATCCAACCATCGTTTTGGTGGATAAACGGTTGTTTTCCATTTTATCATAACATATTGGACATAATCAATTATTTCTAGTACTATCTTACTCATATTTAGCCATCCAAATAACCATCCACATGGGACGCTATCAAACGTTTGGTTGCTAATCTATTTATACACACCATACTTAATGTGCTCTCCATTCCGGTTATCTTCACTTATGGCTTTATTTATCAATAATAGATTTTTTTCCTCAGCGATAAATGCCTCTTTTGGCATCATTTCTGTTCGTTTGGTAAGATAAACGCTTCTCAGTGTGTATCTAATCTGAGTATGAGTATTGATGTGAGAGATTGATAGGTGTGGTATGCGGATAAAGACAGGTAATCGATCTGTAATTCTGAAGGTTTCTTGCATTATCAGATTTACATATTAACGTTGTTATTCCCTTGATGAGCCAACCGAGTGTTGTTTTCCTGCTTCTCTAATAATAGATATTGAAATATCTTTTTGCATTTATTATATGTGCATTAAATACATGTTTGAAGCAGGAGTTGGCTAATTTATCAATAGCAGAATCTTCCCAATTGATAGCTTTTGATTGAAGTGCTCTGTGACTTTCTTCTGTTGTTAAGTCTACCCACCTTGCATTGTGGAACGCTTCTCTGTTCACTATTTACTGTTTTATCAATGGAAACATTTATTATTATTATTATTATTATTATTATTATTATTATTATTATTATTATTATTATTATTATTTTGATTTTATCAGCTCCATATTGTTTACCAAATCTCTTTTATCACTTTCCCAGTTGAGTTGCATGTTATTTCAAGTTTCTTTTTTGTTGAATTCTTGATACAATTTGTTAGAGGAAGAAGAAAATTGATTGTTTTGCGTATAGAAGAAATGGTAATTTTGAAGTTTTCTCATCCTTTGTATTTC
>NC_068993.1:41378793-41379038 GCF_001194135.2 Octopus bimaculoides | reverse complement strand
CCCTGTTCCTGAAACCGTAAAACTATATAAAAAAAAATAATAATAATAATAAAGAATCAGAAGGCATTTACTCGCTCTATCTTTGATTTGATTCCGTCTTTCCATTTTGGGCCCATTGGGATTCCGTACTTTTTCAGTGTTGCTTGCTAAATTACACACACACACACATATATATATATATATATATGTATGTATGTGTGGGTTTGTTTGTATATGTGTTCGTGCGTGTATGTGTGTGTGTCTTT
>NC_068993.1:41375018-41377343 GCF_001194135.2 Octopus bimaculoides | reverse complement strand
TATATATATATATATATTTCTTGTGTGTACAGTGAGATGTGTTATTGCTATAGGGAGTTTATAACCAATAGTATTTGTTCTATGACAGCATAATTACGTAATAAAATATTCTTCTTGTGAAGAATCACTGTGCAGTTATGCCCAAATACTCTCTGAACTCCCACTGCAGAAGCTGCACATAACCGCAGGAGGGAGACGCATGAGCCTAGGGAACAAATGGCATAAAATGTATGTTGTGTGTATCATATTTTCGCATTGATGCCTACCTATATACTTACATACATAAATACATACATACTATACCGGCAGTAGCAACAGCAGTAGCAGCAGCAGCAGCAGCAGTGGTATTTGTAGTAGTTGTAATAGTAGTAGCAGTAGTAGTAGTAGTAGTAGTAGTAGTAGTAGTAGTAGTAGTAGTAGTAGTAGTTGTAGTAGTAGTAGTAGTAGTTCGGTATCACTCAAAATTGTGTCCCTGGATTTCATTGTTTTATGTTCTGGACAGAAGCATCTGTTAGTTCCTCATCATCCTAATTAAACTGCAATTTGGTTTTGTGAATAAAACAAATCTTCTGCTGCACTATGGAAGAATCTATTGTGACTAAGAGGTAGAAACTAATACATTCAACCACGGCGTTATAGCAACGAAACAAAGAAAGGAATATTTGTATGGTCAGTAGATTTGCTTGAAATGGCAACTAAAATATTCTTCAAATCGCGCTTACCATTTTCATAAGAAAAAAAGGCGTTATGGGATTAAGTGTTTCTGAATATATCGAAATAAATGGAATGGTCCCGGCTGGAAATCTTTGTCATAGTTACGCTCGATTGAGATTGGTCTTGAGTTAAACAACATCAAGATATACATCACTATATACAAGTGAGGAATTAACGACCGAAGCATTTCTTTAAGGCTATTGGTGGTAGTTTTCTGAAGCCCTTTTGCTCTTCAACTTGTCGAAGATTTTACTATTAAAAGTCTAATGTAATCTTCACCAGCAACTGCTAATATTTTTATCTTTACCCTCTTCAAGAAAGGAGAGTTTGCAGTTTTGCTGCCATCTTTAATTATTAGTATTTATGCTGGTTCTTAACCCAGATTATCGTGTCCACAATAAACAAAATTTCTTGCTATTTAAATAGCATCATTATTTTGATTTATTGTTTGCATATGTCTTTGTATCTGAGAAAATAGTAGTAAATTGTTGCAATATACACGTGACTTAAACAAACAGACAAAAAATTGATATTCTACTGCGAAGGAAACAATAATATTTATGAGAACTTCCAAAATTTCAACAAGTTGTATTCTCTTTCTTTTGCTTTTTTTTTCTTTCGTTCCAAACATGTTTACGAGTTGTTCTTCGTTTGATCTTGCACAATGTTTCACACTTCTTGTGTGCTATTTGCAGGATAATTTTTCGCAAGCCGGCGGTCAATTTCTCAGCAAGCCTCCCCGTCAAAAGAAATGGTTTAAATAAATGCAAACATGAAGAGATAACACGAAAGAAAATATCCCAGCCAAAGAAGCAAAAATAAAGGAACAGATGATGTTTATCTGTTGTTAGTGTTAGTCAAGAGATGTTTCTTAAAACGATAGATAGGAAGAAAACACTAACTCTTTATATAAAGATAATATTATTATTTCATATATATTAACTTTATTAATATTATATTGAGTGTAAACTCTTTCTGCAAATACAGAATCTACTTATGTGATAGTTTTGTTCGATTTTCCAGAAAAGAATTGCTGTTTTAGTACTAGGAATGCGGCATAGTTAATTCTTTAATAACTATGAAGAAAGGAATGTATTTTTACGCATGGAGAAAATATTCCTCCCCATGGAGTTGAAACCTAAACTATGAGGATGAAATATCAAGATCGCTTGGATGGTATGTGCACGACGCTTTTCATGAAGGCTCAAAGCATTTCGTCGCGTCAGTACAACACAAAAGAGGCGATTTATGGACACATTCCGCCCACGTTTACTATTGTCGCTTAATGCAAGATAGGCTTTTTGCTGGTGATTGTTGTCGCTCAGAACAACAAGCAATATCGGATGTTAACATTCTAAAGACTTCTGTATCTTACTGAAGGATAAAGACCACTCAGCGAAATTGACGTTATCGTCAGAGACACTATAGACATGAAATTAAAGGGCCTACCAAAGGAGGGCACAGATTCGTCGCGCAGCTTTGTGAAACGCGCTATAGTTGAGGGCCCTCGAAAAAAACGGTGAAGGATAGGGAGGAAAAGAAGGAGGAAGAGGAAGAGAAGGCGGAGGAGGAGGTGGAAGAGACAACAAAGAAGAAGAAGAAGAAGAAGAA
>NC_068993.1:41370654-41374330 GCF_001194135.2 Octopus bimaculoides | reverse complement strand
TATATATATATATATATATACATACACACACATATACATACGTACATACACATACACACACACACGTATATATATAATGGCGACTGGAATTAAAATGATACACATGTAAGATTATTAATTACACTTTACGATAAACTCACTGATTAAGTCTAACATGGAATGTTTAAATTGTGTTAATAATTGGCGCTAATGAATGAAATCTTGAAACACGTTGTAGCTTTCTATAACGTGTGCTGAATCTGATTACGAAGGAAATTCGTTAAATTGAAAGTCTTTCAAACATGCAGGAATTAAATCCAAAATATTTTCTCATACCAAGTGATCAATCACCAGTATCAATTCTTACTATACATGTATCGTTCTAGCAGCTTCATTACAACCAACGTTTCGTTTGTATTAGCAAACGTGAAATTTAAAATTCCATGAATGTCAGATGTCTTCTGTATCTTACAAGATGAAATGAGTAACTGTTCAAATTCATGTTTCATTTGAACCTCTCAATGCCAGTTCTGAATATCTCAGACTTCCTTCAGAAACTTTAATTTTAACTTTACTACAATTCTGAATTCCTTCAATGTTTAAATTTTCCAGCATGATACATCAACAAAATCGAGAAGAACCATAAATAAAATATCTCATGTACTCTTCTGTCTATAGACTTTATATAAATAAATAAAGTAAAAATACAAAAGCTTCTTAAACTTTAGTGATAAACGCATTTCTTTACCTATTGATAAAACTCGTGAAAATAGTGTTGTCATATTTAATAAGCCGCCTTTGAACCTTACATGATTACAAAAATAATCTCCAACTTTACCACTAAACCACCTGTTTTCTATCTTTTCATCAATGCTTTGAAAATTCTCTTCACTTCTCAGAAGGCAGAAGATATTGGCTCACCTTCCTTGATGCTAGTTCTAAATTTTCTTTCCTCACAGTCACACTCACACACTTATCAACACATCCATATAAATGCACACACGAATCATTTTGTCCTCTTATACTTTTTCTCACTTTTTCTTTTCTTCTATTCTAATCTTCCTTTTATTCTTTGTATCTTAAGCCAATAAAACCTGATGTAGCTTTTATTGGAAATAACATTTTACTATTAGTTTGCGACTGACAACTAAATATTATAGAAGTTGACTTAGTATAAAAGTTTCTTCATCACACGGTTTATTCGTGTGTTTATCAAGACATCTCTTTGTAAATCTCTATTAAATTAAACACTTTTATTTTTAATTGCTACAATATAATCACTTCCTCAAATCTTCACCTCTTCGCCGAAACATCTTCCCTCTACACCTTATCTTTCTGCTTTCTAATAATAACTTCTGAGAAACTATACCTATCTTGCCGTCACCACCGAACACTCTAATAATCTACAATAAAGAACAGGAAATTTAATGACCAAACACATCACACAAAAATCATTTTTAAGTGAATGAAGAGCAAATTACGGTTAACTGTTTCTAATTATATTTTCCTGGAAGATTAGTCTTGCAAGAACTGCATTCTAAGCTTAACAGAGAAGTGAAGACCAAAGTGTGCAATATTACATTATTGTTTTTCATTTTAGAACTATATTTCTGTGAATCGAAACCAGTCTACACTATATTATTGTATATTCATTTCTTGTTTGCTTCTACAACTACCCGAAGGCACGTGACTTTGTGGTTATAATATTCGTCATCGCGAGATCGTGTTCTCAGTTACCGGACCGAGCAGTACATTGCGTTGTGAAATACTTCGTTTCACATCGTTTCTAGTCCATTCAGCAGTAAATGAATTACCTTGTGACAGACTTGCGTCCCGTTATGGTCTCGATCACTAATACGTCCTAGGTCTTGAGATGGTGCTTGCACTATAACTACAGACAACTGGTTTTATCCCGACGATTCCGTAAACGGTGACTTTATAAACACTATTTATTGCACTTTGATACACATACAAGTGGCAAAACCTAAACAAAAGCAACAACAAAAATTTGAGCACTCCACAGACACGTGTACCCTTAACGTAGTTCTCGGGGAGATTCAGAGCTACACAGAATGTGACAAGGCTAGTCCCTTTGAAATACAGGTACTATTCATTTTTGCCAGCTGTGTGGATTCGAGCAGCGTGAAATAAAGTGTCTTGCTCAAGGACATGACGTGTTGCCGGGAATTGAATCCGCGACCTTACGATCGTGAGCCGAATATCCTAACCACTAAGCCACTCGCCTTCACATATAAAGCCAGTAGTCAATTGAGGACGTCATCAATGAACCGTAACCAGAGTATTGGTTCATGACCATGTTGGGATTTGAATGTCTCAGTAACTGTCTCGAATTTCGTTATGAAGACATTAGCAAAATTAACTGCCATGGGGGCACCCATGGTACAACCACCCTTCGCCTAGTGATAAAATTTTTGTCCAAACTTCATTGTTTTACTTGTGTTCTTAGCACGCTGGACGAAATGTTTAACAATATTTTACTCGTCGCTAGAATTGGACGCAGTTAGAATTTTCTTCAGGTCGAGTAGCCCATTCCGTTCGAATAGTCTTTGGATAAGAGTCTTTTAAGGCTGTTGAACGAAACGCCAATTTTTCCAGTGGTGACTTATTCAAACCCCAAAGAATTCCTCTCTACACATGGTTATGATGCTCCCCGACTACTTCTCCTCGTGATCAGAGATGCGCATATCGTCAGCCACCAAAGAACATGCTCAACTGGTTACGGTCAAACAACTGACAAGCAAATCTGTGGTATTGAGCAGAATATTTGTTGGAGCCCATCTTTTATACCAAGACAAAACAGTGTGCGTGGTAACACTTCCAATCAGTTAAAATCAGAAACCACGAGAACCACTGCCCGGTATTGCATCAGGGCATCATCATCATCATCATCATCATCATCATCATCATCATCATCATCATTATTATTATTTTGATTATTATTATTATTATTATTATTATTATTATTATTATTAGTAGTAGTAGTAGTAGTAGTAGTAGTAGTAGTAGTAGTAGTAGTAGTAGTAGTAGTAGTAGTGCTGTTGTTAAGGCGGTGAGCTGGCACAATCGTTAGCACGCCAAGCGAAATGCTTAGCGGTATTTCGTCTGTCTTCATGTTCTGAGTTCAAATTCCGCCGAGATCGACTCTGCCTTTCATCCTTTCGAGGTCGATTAAATAAGTACCAGTTATGCACTGGGAGTCGATGTAATCGACTATCTCCCTCCCCCCGCCCAAATTTTCAAAGCCTTGTGCCTAGAGTAGAAATCATCATCATCATCATCATCATCATCATCATCCCCCTCCTCATCATCATCACCATCATTAGAGCTTTTATCACTGAGGCGGTCAGCTTGTAGAATAATTAGTACGCCGGACAAAAAGCTTGGCAGCATTTCTTCCGGTTTTACATTGTGAATTGCAATATTACCGAGGTCGACTTTCAGGATCGATAAAATAAATACCAATGAAATACTGGGGTTGATGTATTCAACCAGTCCCCTTCCCACAAATTTCAGGCCTTGTGCCTATGGTAGAAAGGATTATTGTTATTATTGGTGGCACGGGCTGGCAGAATCGTTAGCACGTTGAATAAGATGCTTAGCGGTATTTTGTCTGCCGTTACGTTCTGAGTTCAAATTCCGCCGAGGTCGACTTTGCCTTTCATCCTTTCGGGGTCGA
>NC_068993.1:41370034-41370644 GCF_001194135.2 Octopus bimaculoides | reverse complement strand
TCGATAAATTAAGTACCAGTTACGCACTGGGGTCGATGTAATCGATTTAATCCCTTTCTCTGTCCTTGTTTGTCCCCTCTATGTGTAGCCCCTTGTGGGCAATAACGAAATAGGTATTTCGCCAGTCGATACACTGTGCGTTCAAATTCTTCCGAGGTCGACTCTGCTTTTCATCTTTTCAGAATCGATAAATTAAGTACCAGTGAAATAGTGAGATCGAAGTAATCGACTATCCCCCTCCCCAAAATTTCAGGCCTTGTACCTAACGTAGAAAGCAATATTATTTGTATTATTGGTGTTACTGTTGATGCGTTTGTTGTTGCTACAGATGGTGTTGCTAGCGATGTAGTTGCCTTTGTTGGTGTCGATGTTGTTGTTGTTGTTGTAATTGGTGGTGGTGTTAATATCATCGGTAGTAATTGCACTAAACAGCGATCGGAGTTTCTTTATTGATTAAACCAAGATAAAGATCGACTCGACAGATATTATTGAAGTACTCACACAGTGAGGTGTTTTGTGTATGTATGTTCCTGTGTTTTGTCTGTGTTGTTGTATATGTGCGTGTATATATATGTGTGTGTATATTCATATATATATATATATATATATA
>NC_068993.1:41360038-41369670 GCF_001194135.2 Octopus bimaculoides | reverse complement strand
TATATATATATATATATATATATATATGCATACATACATATAAATATAAATATATACACACATGCACAAAATACATACATATATACGTACATACACGTATATATATACATATACACATGCAGATCTTACACAGACACTAATATCTATGGTGCAGTGGCTGCATGTGTGTGTGTTCGTGTACGTCTGTGTGCGTATGTGTCCATAAACATATCCTTGCATTTCCTAGTGTGTACTGAACAACCTTTTAAAAGAGAAAGACGATAATATTTATTACCACCTCATAATTCTGTGAAAGAACTCAACTGAACTGTGCTGGAAGTCTGTGTTACATTGGATAACTTCTCTCACCTCTTGCCTACAGGACAGAGAGTATATATAACATAGAATCTATCTATCTTCCATCGTTCCCCCAATGCCTCTATTTAATTTTATCTCTCTACACATTAAAAACAGGCAAAAACTGTTTAGCATATCAAGTATTTTATCAGATCTGAAAAAAGAGTTGCCTGCCTTTCCACGTAATAAATAAATAAGTAAATATCTAAATATTATGTCTGATGTTGTTGATGCTGTCACTGTGGTTGTTGGCATTGAGGTTGCTGTTATTGTTTGTGTTGTTATTGCTGTTTAGCTACTAGCTAACAATTATTGAGCAGACTTATGATTCCAAGCTTTCCAGAATACAGAACAAAATTATTCAGTGCAATAGAAAGCTTAATGGAAGAGAAGAGAATAAACGCCAATGTAATTGCAAACGCTGCTCAGTTTACCTGACAAAGAAATCACCCAAAACATTAAGAACTATAAGCCACGGGAAAGCGGGGGGGCTTTCCCGCTGCTTCTATGGGCTTGTAGACAGGAGGCTTTGTAGTATTTGTTCAGGTTCTTTGTGCACTGAATTCAAATCTTATGATCTGCTGTATGAGATCAAATTACTCTGAGGCTAACTTTGCCTTTCATACTTTCTGGACGATGCAAAACCGTAAATTCACGGCAGTGAATTTGCAGAACTCCTAGAAAGTTGGCTTAGGGTTTATAGCGCTCTGTCTGCAAATCCTACTATAATATACATTTTCAGAGAAAATCCCATCAAAATCAAGTTTTCCTTTCATCCTTTTCCATGTTGAAGTAAAATACCAATCTAAGATATTGGATCGGTGAAATTTAAGGTATGTCGAACTGGATGCCTTGCGGTATTTGTTCCGGCTTTTAGCCTTCTGAGTTGAAATCTCTCTATGGTACACTTGAATGGGTGTTTAAACAGATGACGTTTAATATCCCCACCTTGTTATCGAGTGCCTTTAGCAGAAGTCTACTCTGTTGCAAGTACTCGGATCATGTCTACTGTTTAAAGATAACTCACTCCTACTATCTCGCTTGTCTCGGATACTCTGTAAAGGGTCATGGGTTCTATTTTCTCTCTTCAACAAAAATAAAAGTAAGAAACAAAAACATTAAAATTTGTAATGTCTACTGGATGCAAAAAGAACATACGATGGTCGGCTAAAACATTTATGGGCTGTATGTATGTATGTATGTATGTATGTACGTATGTATGTATGTATGTACGTATGTATGTATGTATGTATGTATGTTTGTATGTATGTATGTATGTATTTATACGTACAGATTTATATTTATATGTTTTAATGTATGTCTTCTCATGCATATACTTGCATATCTAGTCATGCTCATATATACTTAAATGATAAACTTCTGGGAAGTTTTATAGATATTTACAGTTCCAGTGGCGGATTGGATCTGTAGTTTTCGAATTAGCTTTCTCCTTTCTGATTTTGAGAAGCCTCATTTTTCAAGATTGGTATTCATCTCAGGGCACCAATAATTACAGGGATAGAGTAACTGCAGATTTCTCAATAGTTCGGCGGGACAGCTGATTTCCACAGGTGTACATAGTTTCTCTTCCCTATCCCAAGTCATTATATTAGGTCTATTGTGTTTACATTTTATTGAGGTCTTTTACTGGGATATTCCACCACTACGCCTTTTATTATGAGTGGCTATAGCTTCTACCATACTGTGGGTTCTTATTTCTTTGTTCTCGGAGTTATCCTTCCAACGGATATCATTATATATTGCCCTAACTACAACATCATGTCTCATCGGTAGATAATACCGAAAAGGCATTTTCGGACAACTGCTTATGATGTGGGTGATACTTTTGGTGTTAACTCCATAAAGTTGTCACATTTTAATGTTTTTCCTGCATCTCTTTACCTTTTGCGCATCAGGCGTTTGGATGATATTTCCTGTTTCTGGATTGCAAATGCATACCGTTCAAAGTGGGAGGTAGTAATCCGGTTGTTGGTTCATGAAAGACTACTTGCATGTATGTATGTATGTATGTATGTATGTATGTATGTCTCCACAATGAAAGAAAAGAACTTGCTGGAGCCCCAAAGGTATCTTGTTTTGCTTTAGGGACCACTTTCACATACATGCAGCTACAGCATAAGAGAAAAGCATAAATCTGCCTTCGTTAAGTCTAGTTTTATATGAATGTAATAAGTAATATGTATAAAATTCGTTGCCAGTATATGATAAAAGTTAATAGGTATATAAAAATAAATGGCCCATGTTATAATTGCTCTATATCATGGCCCTAGATATACTATACCTAAATAAATGACGAAAGGTCACAGCTGCAACTCTTTAACTCTTTTTGATCACATATCTGCTTGATCAGGACTAACCTTGGGTGTAGTACCATCACCATCACCATCACAATCACCACCACCGCCGCCGCCGCCGCCACCACCACCACCACCATCAACACCAACACCACCATTAGCACTAACTCCATCAACAATAATAATAAGATGAATACACTCAATGTTTTATTCTTTTGATGACGTAAAGGAATTTTCGTTGCTTTTTACTTGACTATATTTCTCTGTAGCTACTTATGCATTTGACATGTATTGTAATAACATCCGCCACAAATCTCTGGAATTGTTAATTGCAATGCTTTAGTAATTACCAGGTTATCACTTATAATTAACAGAAATCTATTCATCAGTAGTTTCATCGTTTGATTTATTTTTTTAATTATTATTTCCTATAATTATCTTTATTTGATCTGTAAATTACTAGATCTTGAAACTGTTGTTCTCTATCTTAAGAAAGCTCAACAATATGCAGTAACCTTTTAAACATCAATGTAAGAAGAAAAAACAACGAAATCAACTACAGACAACAAATGAACAACTGTAATGTATATCTACGCAACCTCCACCACCAACCCACCACTACCACCAACACAATCACCACCACCATGATCACTACTGATATTGCCGTCGTTTCGGTTGATACTGCTATTAATAATATTACATTACCAAGTATTAATAACATGGTATTGATATTACTAACAATAAATACGGCAAATGGTTGGTAGAAATTAATAGAACTTTGGCATTAGGTAAAATACCTTGCAGCAGTTGTGTGCGTATTGTTTTTTAACGTTCTGAGATCAAATCCCGCCTAGGTCAAGTTTACCTTTTACCTTTGCAGTGTCTAAACAATAAATAACAATCAATTTATTGATACAAATAGAAAGATATTACAAATTAACAACAGTGGGACGATAAAATATACTTAGAAGCAAACCAAACGAATGAAAACTGATGTAACAAGGTAACAAGTTGTATACCATAACAGCAGCATCATTGGCGTAAGAAGTTGCTTTTCGGTGTCCCAATTCTAGACGAGTCTTTCTTTGTACACCAAACTTCCACAATAAGTTTTCAAGCGCAGTAAGGAACAGAAACAGGATCTGCTAGGAGAGGTGCCCTTAAAGGATTATGTGCATGATTCCAATCTGTTTCCATCCGTAACCATTTATTTAGATTATCCAGTAGATACCAGTTTAGTATAATGTGATTTATTGCCCACTGAAACCAGCGGATATTTATTGCCATTCTTATGGAACGATCTCAGTTGACCGACATAGATCTGAACACCAAAAAAACATCGGCATGAGGCTGTCTTCTGCAAAGTATCGAATGAAATAGAGATAATCCTGAACAGATATTCCAGGAATCGAACATCTATGTGTGTTTCTGATCTCTAAGGAGACTATCAAGAAGAAATACTAAGATAGTGGCTTGCACTTTGGCCAATATCTTAATATTTCTAAGAGTTACATACCTAAAATTATCGTCTGTATCTTTTGTTAGCCCAATGTATCAGCAGTTTTGGTCCTCATGCAACCGCTCGGTACTTTCTGCGTTTCAGACGCTATTTCACACTACTTCATCTTGTCTTTCACACTACTTCTTCTCATCTGCTACATCGTCTCCAGTTCACTCTATTCCAGTACCGGTTGATGTTATTGCTGCAATTGTGACCGTATAATACCTCATCCTCTGACTAGTCACCTCCCAATTAGTAGAAAATGTCTTCTAATCGCACGATTAACTGCCTTTGTAATATAGTACTGCCAGATGCTAAAAGAAATGTTAATGTAATTTTCTTCTATATAATCCTCTCCACAATTTAGTGATAACGACAATGTCCATTAACACTTGAATAGTTCACTAATCCCATCATAGTGTGCGCCAGACATGACCCATTTGACTTTCAGAAGCCAGTTTCCTGTTCAGAAGTCCTAGGTTGGCTGTACTCATCGCTAGTTAGTGATAAATATAAAATTTATACAAAATAACCAAATGTACACCGCCATCTAAAAACTATCACAATGAGCCGTTGTCGTTTGCCAGAGTTCATCTTGACACATTGAGGAAATCCATTTGATTCCTGACGCATAGTTGAAACTATCTGAAGAAGTTGTATGAATCTTTTGTCTCTCACCATGTGACCAGATACTCGTATGCAAACTCCTTTGCGTGCAGGTTACCAGCCCACTTTATTATGCGATCAGAATAGTATTGAGAAATGTTTTTAGATGTCTAAAGATCTTGTTTTTTCACGATCCAAGTTCTTGCGTTCGCAGGGAAATAATTTCTTATTCTCTTTAATTTGCACTTCCCTTCTTTGATTTTCTAACATGGAAGCTTGATTAGTTTTTTTTTTTTTTATTATATTTTACTAACTCACCCCACCACCGACACAATACTGTTCCTCCTAGCAAATGTGAAACTCTGGAATGACTAGAAAGAAACCTACTTTCTTATTCTTGGGTGTTTCTTTTTTATTTGCACCTGCTTGGAGCTATCACTTTCTAAACTTGATGCTTATGCAACTCCTTTCACTGCTTTATATTTCTTGTGCTCCATTTATGACCGAGACCCATCTCCTCTACTTTGCTGTTAGATGTTCTATCATAATTTATTGCTCAAGTCACTGGTCAGCGTTGTGTTAGAAGCTTCATGTTTCCCCTTCTTCACAATCTGCTCTGATTGAAGTTATTTTATTGCTGTTCCTTTTGTTGTGATTTTGATTGTTGGAACTTTTAGCTTTTGCTTTTACAGTTGTAGTTGCTGTTGTCGTCGTTGTTCAAGTGTCCTTCCTGCTCACAACGGAAATCTATTTAATTCTTTTATATCGAATACTTCGTTACTTCTCTTTCTTTCCCCTCATTTCTTGTCTCTCCGTCTCTTTCCCCTAATTTTTTTTTGTTGTTGTTTTTGTTGTTAAAAACATTCCAGAATGCTGTTCATGTTTATTGATGAGATACCTAACAGAGAGGGAAATCAAAATGAACACCTCAATAGTTTGTTTGAAATAAAACCTTAAGCATCAATTTACACCACGCAGTCTTCCACTGAATTATTTTGACTTTGCGTCAGTTATCAGAGCTCTTGATACAAAAACACAACCTGCTTCTCCTTTGTCTTTTAGAAAGAATATCTGCTTCCTATCCCATGAGGCAGCTATAGGAAGAGGATAAAATTAGAAGTTATCCGGCTTCAAATTTACTGCCATAATATTCTGGGTTCTAATTCTGCCGCAATCGTAAATATTTTACCGCCGTGGTTAATAAAATAGGTTGTAGCTATATATGTGTGTCAAGTTAATCTAAATCCCGCCTCGACACCATTCAAATATTGTTCTTTTGCCAAATTAAGAAATCCTTATCTCAACTCATCGAACACAAATTGCAAAACTTAGTGAAAGAATGTTACACCACGGGACTTTAAACAATTTATATTAATGACCAAAGAATTTTAGCTCCCTTCTTGATAAACTGCCAAATGTCCATCATGTTATTTCTTTACGTGTTATTTCTCTTTTAGTAAGAAAAGAGGGAGAACATATCAAAACTTATTAACTCTTTCTCATAAACACCTATACCATGAAAGTTGTTTTTAAACAAAGATTAAAACGTTTTAATGCTGTTGGTAATAGATTATAAAAGAACGCCGAAAGAAAATATATTCTCTGAATATCAAGAAGTTTTCAAGAGATATGAGATATAATTTATTTTCTTAGTAAGATATGTATATATATGCGCATACATACACATATACGTACACACATATACGTAAATATATCTACCTACATACTTATACACATATATATATATATATATATATATATATACACGCAAAAACACACATATATATATACACACACATGCAGACACATACACACGCACACACATATATATATATATATAATATATATTTGCAGTGAGCAATATTTAGATTTCACTGTATGTTGAGGCACCTCACCGTCTCTCCATCGTGCTGCATCATTAAGATGGAATATAAGATGAAGAATTGCCTAGTTAAAACAGTATATCTACGTTTTTAATCTCAATTGTGCTGGCACATTTCATTGGAAACTCAGATGTACACCTTGATATGTCGGCAACTTGTATAATTTTAGAGGTTGCTTTCAAATGTACATGGAACCATTTTCCATTTGCAATTCAGTTTTTTTTTTATCCCATCATCGCGTTTTTATTGTTTTATTCTGGGAAACGCCACATACGCACATTACATACACAAACATGCACATATACATATGCATAAAGATATATATATGCATATAGCACATTGTAATGATGATGATGATGATGATGATGATGATGATGTAGTTTTTGTGATGGTACTGCTTCTATTTCGGTTGTTTCTACAGTTGTTGTACCCATGAGATAAACACACAAAACTTCTCTTTCCTTTGGCTGTCCAATTTATATTTGTGTCTTGTCTTTTTTCTTTTTTTTTACTTTTGCCAGAATAAAAATGCAAGTCACTCGACAGAGATTAAACTGATGGAACGGAGTCAGGATGGCGGCAGGAAGGTAAACAACAACTCTACATTTTTCTTTTATTATCAAGATTTACTGTAATATATTGGCAGAGTGCAGTTATTGTCGCCATCTTCATTTTCGTCATCATATCACATCCGTCATCACTATCAGCAGCACCAGCAGCAACGGCAGAAGCTAGTATTATCATCATTGTTAGTTCTATCCCACCATCTCCCTCTTTCTCTTGCTCTCTCTCTCTCTCTCTCTCTCTCTCTCTCTCTCTTTCTTTCAATCTTTCCGTCTCTTTCATTCATAGGAGAATACAAAATAGAGTAACTAATATAAGTTTCTGTGGAAGCCGTATAACCTGCGATCATCCGGTTTCTAATTCTATTACAATCATTTTACTTTCCTTATATTTTCAATGTTATAAACAAAATTTAAAAAAAAGATTGGCAGAACCGTTAGGAGTGTCGGAAAAATGTCTTGTATATAAACATATATATATATAAATTAAATATTCGGGTATTGGCCTTGTAGTATGCCGGCTACCTGAGGTCATCAGCAGTATGGACGTATATGACACAAGATTTACTTCAGGAATTCCTTTGTATCCGTAGTGTTTATAAAACATATGAGAAAAGGAAAATGTAATTCACAAGATTCTTTATCATTCACTACGATATTTTCGACCCATGATGCACCGGTGCTTCGCGAGAACAGTTGGTGTGTTTCATCAGGTAACAACTTGTTGAGAGGTACCTCGTTTTCCTTTTTTTTATCTCCATTTTGCATATTTCTATTAGAATGTATTTTGATAGTTGTAGTTTGTTTGGTAGTTGTAATACGTTGCTCTCGTCCACACGAGTAACACGAGTAATGCACTATAACTATCAAAATGCATTCTAATAGAAATATGCGACACATCTGCACCTTCGATGCACGAGGGCTCGAAACGGTCGTAGTGAATAGTAAAGAATATTGTGAATTCTATTTTCTTTCTTCCGTATATATTATATACGAGGTGTTATCAAAATGTTCCCGGACTAGTTCTGTAGTGCACCAACAAAAGGTAGCACAAGGTTGCGTGTGCAATGACGGCTAGTAGTAAAGTTATGAAGCAGTATACTGAATGACATTTCTGTGTTTACTTTGCAATTCGTGAAATTAGCGTTTCTGTCATCACGTGTATGTTTTAGTCTGCGATTTTTGTCTTGGACAGAAAGTTGGAACAAAGAGGCATCGGGAAATTCTGCGTTAAGTTTTGGAAGTCTGCTACAGAAACATCGAACATGCTTCAAATACAAAGCAGCAGTCGTCAGAATGGAAGAGCCCTTCGTCTCCACGATCGAAGAAGGCACCACAGAGCCGCAGCTGAATCAAGAGTATGCTCATCGGTGTTTTCGACATCCGCGATGGTGTGCATTGATAATTCGTCTCTCAGGGCCAGCCGTCAATCGAGAGTTCTTCTACGACTTTTTGAAGCCTTTGAGGGAGGACATTCGGCGAAAGGGACCGGATCTGTGGAGCACGAAGAATTGGATTTTTCACGACCGTAACGCACCTTGTCATTCCAGCTCTCCTAACTCGTAAGAATTTCGCCAAAAACAACACGGTATCGCTTCCGCACCCATACTATTCGCCCTATTTAGCACCTACGGACTTCAATCAGTTCCCCAAAATAAAAATGCAGCTCAAAGGTTGCCGTTTTAACACCGTTGTCGAGATCAAGAGCGAATCATAGAATGTCTTCGACTCGCTTATGGAAAACGACGTCCAGACCGGATTCCAAAAGCGACAGGAATGCTGGGTCCGTGTATTGCTAAGCAAGGTGACTATTTAGAAGGAAATGATGTTAAAATTTATGTGAATAAGTTTGTTTTTTTTATATTAAGCATAACTAGTCCGGGAACATTTTGATACCATCTCGTATACGTACATATGCACATAAGATTTGCTCCGGTTCTTTACGTTCTGAGTTCAAATATCCCCGAAGTCAACTTTGCCTTTCATCCTTCTTGAGTCGATAAAAAAAGTACCAATCAAGTACTGTGATCAGTGTAATGGACAAAAGGCTTCCTTCAAAAATCGCAAACTGTGCGTCGAAATCAGAGATTATTAATAAAAGGAGAAAATTTAATTTCCAGTATCATCTTATATAATATTAAACATATCATTTAAAATGAGATATTGAAGATACCACTCACAAAAAAAAATATCTTTTATAAATCTGTTTGTCTTTCGACTGATAACATTCATTACATATACACAGATTTCCTGAAGCAAAAGATACATGTATCTTTAGACATGCGTTTCATAAGTAACAATAATAGTAATAACAATAACAATAATAATAATAATAATAATAATAATAATAATAATAATAATAATAATAATAATAATGATAATAATAATAATAATAATCATTTCTTTATTATCCAGAAGGGTTTACATT
>NC_068993.1:41355890-41359584 GCF_001194135.2 Octopus bimaculoides | reverse complement strand
ACCACTTGCATTAATAAGTGAATAAGTAAAAGTGTGTTTCTTGTGTGTAAGTATTCGTGTATGTGTAAAAATATAAAAAATAAATGCGCCCTTTTAAAGCCTAGCCAGGCTCATGGCCCGGTTTCCCGGTTTCAATGGCGTATGTGTTCCCCAGCTGTACGGGACGCCAGTCCATCGCAGCGTTACTCATTTTTGCCAGCTGAGTGGACTGGAGCAATGTGAAAATGAAGTGTTTTGCTCAAGAACACAACGCGTCACCCGGTACAGGAATCGAAACCACAATCTTACGATCATGATGCTGACACACTAAGCCACGCGCCTCCACATTCGTGTATGTGTAGCCTATCGTATTCAGCGAAATTCCTAATAGATTTTCATATCTTCCGAAGTAAACATCCGTGAGAGAGTGAAATCCACGAGAAGATGCGACATGTGTTGAGCTTTATGTAGCACACTGTGGTAGCTAGTACTTGTTAACAATTTCTTACATTTCACAAAGGTATTGGTAGTGGTTAATCATGTTCTATTTCAAATCCCAAAGAAGTTGTGTGTTATTTCCTATTAAAAAATTATCTGTTAAGATAGGAAAAGTGATTAGCAAAGCAGATATGTAGAATATGTAAAAATACGATATTATTCAGTTTAACGGGCCTCATATACAAAGATACAGAGAGTGTACATTATATTCTTTCTTTTAGTCTTTAACTTGTTTCAGTCAGTTGACTGCGGCCATGCTGGAGCACATCCTTTAGTCGAACAAATCGACACCAGGACTTATTCTATTGGTTGTTTTTGCCGAACAGCTACGTTACGGGGACGTAAACACACCAACATCGGTTGTCAAGCGATGATGGCGGGAACGAAAACCCAGACACACAAACATGTACGTATATATATATATACATCTGTAAGATGGGCTTCTTTCAGTTTCCGTCTGACAAATCCATTCACAAGGCTTTGGTTGGCCCGAGGCTGTAGTAGAGGACACTTGCCCTAGTTGCCACGCAGTGGGACGGAACCAGGAACCATGTGGTTGGGAAGTAAGTTTCTTACCACACAGCTAGATAGATTGACTGATTGATTGAGAGAGAGAGAGAGAGAGAGAGAGAGACATATAAACACGCTCTTAGTATATAAGTGTATATGTGAAATGATACATATGTGTATGCGCTATCAAAATATATGTATATAAATGTTTGTATATCTTGAACATATGTAGTGTGTGTGTGTATGTATATGTATATGTATATATATATATATATATATATATATGTGTGTGTGTGTGTGTGTGTGTGTATATTTATATGTGTATGTATGTATAATATATATATTTATATGTACATGTATATGTGTATGTATATATAAGTATGCATATTTAAATATCTATCTACACATATAAACTTATATAAATGTCTTTATGTGTATGTATGTATGCATGTATGTATTTATGTGTGTATGTATGTCTGTATGTATGTATGTATGTATGTATGTAGGTAGGTAGGTAGGTAGGTAGGTAGGTAGGTAGGTAGGTAACATACATCGGTAGGTGTATAACCCTTGCGAGTACAACCATGTCTTTGCCTGAGTGAACCCACGACAGGATTCAGTTGAAAACTCCTTTGAAGTACCTACATGTGCTGTGTTGCAACAGCCATTATGGAATGATTTTTTTACGATGATTCATTAATTGCAGTTCAGCGAATCAATAAGTTTTCCGTCTACTAGTTGATCGATCGACACTATGGCAAAATTAACTGGCTTACAGTAATCCAGTTCATCTAATTGGAAATATGTGCATAGAAATCAAATTTTCATTGCTGCAGCTTTGCAGACAGCAGTAGCATTGCTGAAAATCTCAAGTGTTTTGGAGGTACAGAAATACGATCCACACCACTCGGCAATTGCCCCAAGATATCTTCATTGCACTGTTTGAAACAGTATTTACCATTTTGCCATTCACTAGATATGTGTAAATGTAGTTATGGATGTCTGTTAATATCTACGTTCAATAAGGCGATGACGTGGCAGAATCGTTACCGTACCAAGCAAAATGCCCAACAGCATTTCGTTCATCTTTATGTACTGAGTTTAAATTCCGCCGAGGTGGACTTTGCCTTTCGGAGTCAATAGAATGGGTAACAGTTGAGGATTGGGGTCTATAAAATAAGTACCTTTTAAGGACTGAGGTCGATGTAATCGACTTACACCACTCGAAATTGTTGGCTTTGTGCCTAAATTTGAAATCAGTGTCTACGTTCAGTAGGGTGGCGGTGAGCTGGTCAAATCGCTACCGCACCGGAAAATGTGCTTAGCGGCATAGGTGGTCTTCTTCTAGCATAATGGATGTCCACTTAGTGGTCATCCCTCTTATATATATATATATATATATATTTATATATATATTACTTATACGACGGGCTTCTTTCAGTTTTTGTCTACCAAATCCACTCACAAGGCTTTGGTCGGCCCGAGGCTATAGTAGAAGACACCTGCCCAAGGTGCCACGCAGTGGGACTGAAGCCGGGACCATGTGGTTGGGAAGCAAGCTTCTTATATATTTTATATACGCATAGTAAGTGTTTATATATTTATGCGTGTGTTTGTGGGTATGTGCATGTGTAGCATTTTTGTAAATACCATGGAAACAATAGACGAATTCTTAAACAAAGCAGAATGCTTTCGTAGTTCTCATTATTTCAATAAAAATAACATTGGTTTTGGCATTGATGATATTTATACTCCGAGTACTTTATTGTAAATCTACTTTTCGGTGTTCCTCCAAGTAACTGGCTTCATAAAGTTTGTGAATTACACACACGTGTTTATACATACATACATACATACATACATACATACATACACTCATATATATATATATATATAAACAATATATGAATATATGCATATATATGTACATGTATGTACATACCTTCACCTGCATGTACATATAGATGCATATATACATGTACATATATATGCATATACTCATATATTGTTTGTATCACACGACAGAACGCACGCGTTATCTTTACACAGTAAGTTTTGAACTATATATATATATATATATATATATATATACGCATATGTATGTATGTATGTATGTGTGCGCTTTTGCTTGTATGCATGTCTATACAAATATTGCGTGTGTATGTGTTTGTGTGTGTGTGTGTGTGTGTGTGTGTGTGTGTATGAGTGTGCATATATGTGTTGAAATGCAAAGACTTTTATGCAGCTTCATAAATCAAGCACAGTTATAAACTGAGGGATTAAGGAGGAACACAAAAAGTAAACAAATTCGAAATACAATAGAACTTGCGATGACTTAATAAATATAATACAAACAGAACATAGTATTTAAGAGAGATCATCCCTCCTTACGTTTTACTAAAGGTAACATACAGAGAATCCAACATCAAACAATTGTCAGTTCCTAATGAAAAGATACCGTTTTAAAATGAAAGTAAAATAAAGAGAGCTTTCGAGATTACGTGTTTTCTTCAAAAGTTAGGATTCTAATAAAAGATTATCTTCAGAACATGGAAATAGTAATTTTATTAATTCGTAATCTCTTTGTTTCTTCTACTCAGAAAAACAAAAACAAAAAAAAAATAAAGTTGTACTACACGTAGTACATACATACATACAAACACATATATATATGTGTGTTTGTATATATATATATATATATATATAT
>NC_068993.1:41355028-41355706 GCF_001194135.2 Octopus bimaculoides | reverse complement strand
TGTGTGTGTGTGTGTGTGTAGGTAAATATATATATGTGTGTGTGTGTGTATGTATGTATACATATATATGTGTGTGTGTGTACATATATTATGCGTGTGCGTGTGTGATTGTGTGTGTTGAAAGTTACTGTCAGATTTTGATGGTTTTCTTTAATTTTGTTGTGTTTTAGTAATTTTCTAGTTGTTCTTACCATAACTTTTTTTATTTTCGTGTGTGTCAGTGTGAAGTGTCAGAAAGGACATTATATATATTTTCCCACGAGGGTTTGTGGAGGGAAACAAATAGAAAACTACAAAAAGAAAAAAAGAAAGAAAAAGAACCACGATAGCAAGAAACAAGATTTTGATGCCCTATATATCAGTAAGAAAAGAAGCAAAAACAAAAACCAGGTTAAAGTATGAATGGCTATAATGTGGTGGAATTCTTGATATATTGACGGCTTCTTATAGATGCTACCAAACTCAAATTCCTAACATAGACAATGGAGATGTGGTCACATGTTGTATAGCTTTATTAACCCTACACTGGATTGCAGTGTTCCGCTCTCGATCTTTATTGCCAATCTTTCGTGGTTCATAACGAAAACATTATTACTAATGTTATAATCCTGGTTGCTTTTATTATCATTATTATTATTATTATTATTATTATTATTATTATTATTATTATTATTATTA
>NC_068993.1:41354185-41355018 GCF_001194135.2 Octopus bimaculoides | reverse complement strand
TATTATTATTATTATTATTATTATTATTATTATTATTATTATTATTATTATTATTATTATCATCATTTGAAAAGCAGCAAGCTGGTAGAATGGCTAGCAGTATTTCGTCCGTCTTTACGTCATTACATATATACATACTACATACATACTTATATTATATATATACGTATACACGCGCGCGCGCACGCACACACACACACACACACACACACACACACACATACATATATATATATATATATATATATATAGATATAGGGCAGGGAATTGCCAATTAGTAATAAAATTAAAAATTTACAATGTATATTTATATTGATGTCTCTTATTAGATGGTTAAACTGCAACCCTTTTATGCGGGACTTTTTATGCGGGACTATTTGTGGCGCACATCGGATAAATTTCTTGGGGTGAAATGTTGAACTTACTAGTCGATAAATGTTGTGAATGCCTTTCCTCATGTGATTTTGATGTCGCATGGTCAAATGCCCATGAGTATATAGACATTTTCAGATTTATCGTACATCATGCTGATGATTGGCAAAGAATAGTTTTATATTCTTAACTATGAAACGTCGTACATGATTAACTAAAGGCAGGTTTGTTTTTATTTCCTCTTCTGTTTTTTGTTCTATGTGTGCCATACATATCGCCATCCGTTAGAGAAAAAATTGTAGTTTAGAATCAGTAGTTCTTTGACTGCTATTTCTAAATTTTCAGTATGTTGGTGCAGCAACTCATGCTGACCCCTATATATTTATGATTATATATATATATATATATATAGATAGATAGATAGATAGATAGATAGATAGATAGATAGATAGATAGATAGA
>NC_068993.1:41348507-41350771 GCF_001194135.2 Octopus bimaculoides | reverse complement strand
TAGCTAGATAGATAGATAGCTAGATAGATACGAGGGGATGATGAGAGGTTCCTGGTTTTAAGGGTCTCGCGAAAGGCCTAGTTGGAGGCCCAACCTTCTGAGTTCTTTTACAGGGCTTAGAAAAAAATGAAGGACCGCTGCATTAAGTATGTGAATCTAAGAGGGAAATATGTTGAATAAAATCATAATTAACTGATCCTCCTGTATTTTCTTTTACCCAATGCCAGAAATTTTTCTGCAATCCGTCGTACATATATCATTTTATATTAGAATCTCAAGCTTCTTCACTCGATACACTGAATTTCCCGTCACCGCTTATTAAAAGGATCGAACAAGAGAAGCAGCGAGTGAAGGAAGCAAAAATTTTCTTCACGATAGTAGTAACAAAAGAACTTTATAAAAAATATAAAAAAATGCACCGCACATTTATGTATTCTGTTGTTATACAGAGAACAAGTGATATCTTCATCCATTCGTGTGATAGTTTGATGCTTTCAATACCATATGTGTAAAGCATTTGAGAAAGACAACTAATTAGATGAATATATGAGGAATTTTCTAACGTGCCTTTAGTGCAGTCAATGAAATGTCCATGACTAAGCATTTTTCTTATGTGTGTGTGTTTGTGTATGTGTGTGTATGTATGTGTGTGTGCATGCCTGTGCGTTTTCGAATATTCTTTCTCATAAAATGTCACGTTACTTTTCTTCCTCAATTGTTCAAATAACTCCAATGTAGAAAGTTAGAGGAACGATTCAAGAAGCTGCAGCAGCTACGAATACAAAGAAATACCAATTCCTCTTCATATATACTTTCTTCTTTGGTCTGACGAACGTTCTTTTCTACATTGGTAAAGATAAATCTTCACTAGTATATATATACTTACCTACCTACCTACCTACCTACCTACCTATCTACCTACCTAATACACACACATACACACATATATGTGTGAGCATGTGTGTGTGTGTTGTTAGTGAGTGTTGTTGACCTCATAAGAATTTATAACTTTCGAGAGAACGCGAATTAATTTAAAAAGAAAAAAACACCGCATCCCAATCACATCCAGTATGAAATAATATCATATAAATATTAAGTTTTAAAACACCTTTTGGGTAGAAGCCTTCGAATATTTCTATCCAACAGGGATTGCTTTTTGTGCTTTAAGATCTACTGTTCCAAAATATGTATGTACGTATATACGTATGTGTGTGTGCGGGGGTACGTACGTACTTCTAAGTATAAATGTATGTATGTATGTTATATGTAATATAAGCTTTGCTGTCACTTAGAAACAAGGACGATAAGGTAGCTTGAACTAAGCTCCATCTAATAATTTTACACCCTTATGAAGTTGTGAATAAAAAGAGATAATTTCTCTGTTCTTACTCCCTTGATCCAAGGGGAAAATCGGGGATATAACAGCTGGAGAGAAAAGGGGCCTATGCCTACACATAACTGGTAACCTCTTTCAGCTGTGTAAAGAGGAAGAAAGTGAAATTACAAGTCTTACTCAAGGACAAAGCGTGTCAAGTTATCAAACACACGACCTTATGATTGTGAAACCTAAATTCTATCAATAAAGCAACGCACTGTCTCCAGTATGCATATACAAGCGCACGCATAGCTGTGTTAAGAAGTTTGATTTACAAGCTCGAGGTTTCCTGCTCAGTTTCACTGCAAAGCACCTTGACAAAGTGTCTTCTAGTACAGTCCCGAACCAACCAATGTCTTGTGAGTGAATTTGATAGACGGAAACAATGCGGAAGCTCATCGTATATATATCTACGGATGTATGTCTCTGTGTCTATATTTCTCCCCACCCTTAACACTGCCTGAAACCCGAAGTTGGTTTGTTTATGTCCTCGTAGGTCACTAATTCTGTATAGAGATTGATAGAACAAGTGCTTAGGCTTTAAAAATTACTGGTAGCGATTTCTTCGGTCAATCCCGTCCAGGAGTTGTTCCAGCATGGCCACAGTCCAAGAAGAAAAAAGGCAATATACCTGTGTTGTGTGTGTGTTTTTGAGTATGCATGCGTGTATGTCAGTGTGTGTGTGTGCGCGTGCGTGTGCACGCGCGCTTTTGTGTATGGTGTGTGTGTGTGTTTGTGTGTGAGTGTGTGTGTGTGTGTGTGTGTGTGTGCGTGTGTGTGTGTGTGTAAATCGATTTTAATAGCGTTAAGAATGCGAAAAACAAACTAAGCTGTTTGTAAAGATATTCTCAATACTTACTATACGTATACATACATATATCCATATATA
>NC_068993.1:41347164-41348351 GCF_001194135.2 Octopus bimaculoides | reverse complement strand
TATATATCGCCTGCAAGCTAATGTCATTATCAGGTAAAGCACCTTGATGTTATTTATGAATCTCTGCTCTTAAACATATATTATTCTTGGTTATTGCTTCTTTCTAATCTAGGGGTCACTATTATCAGGATCGTTTGCAAAAGGTTATAATAATATCTCGATAACACTAAAACCCGTGTGACATTTAACGAAATCTACTCCAGCTTCCAACCAACGGTATCGTATCAAGCATGATTGATAGTTTTCTTCGCCGTATTAGATAAGGAGAAAGTTTCGTTTTCTCAGCCAAAAATGCTTTTTATATCGCATGTTTTACTGTCACTGAACATCACTTTTCTCTCCTTAACTCGATAAGAAAATAGGGGAAGGAATACTTTGACTTTAAGGTAAAACACTAAACTTCCAAGTTAAGAACATACGTTAGTGTTATAATTAGAAGTTACTGCATTTAGTATGAAAAGCAGTCTACAAATTAGAGTGCGGTAAGAAAAATAAGATAAACGTACTATTCAGTTATCAACATTATTATAATCCTATAATTTTTCGGCAAGGACAGGAGAAACCATTCTCATCTCTTAGCGAATAAACGCATTCACTGTACTTCACGAAAAAGAAACGAATTAATTATTGAATAAACATTTCCATTTATGTAAGTAAATAGAACTTATTCAAACTATTTATGCCGTTTGCGGCACTCTTATACGATTTTCCAAAATATCACGAAACTCGTACCTATGATTTACGGACAAACAGCCAATACACAAAGTTTCATAACACATTCAATGAAAGAAAAAGTAGTTTAGAAAATTTATTAGATATGTATGTATGTATGTATGTATGTATGTATGTATAAAAGAAACTGGCACTCCGTCAGTTACCACGACGAGGGTTCCGGTTGATCCGATCAACGGAACAGCTTGCTCGTGAAATTAACTTGCAAATGTCTTAGTACTCCACAGACACGCAGATCCATAACGTAGTTCTCAGGTAGATGCAGCGTGACACAGAATGTGACAAACAGACCCTGCGAAATTCAGATACTACTCATTTTTGCCAGTTGAGTGAACTGGAGCAACGTAAACTAAAGTGTCTTGCTCAAGGACACAACGTGTCACCGGGAATTGGTCACACGACCTTATGATCGTGAGCCGAACAACCTAATGACTACATATATATATATATATATA
>NC_068993.1:41345220-41346653 GCF_001194135.2 Octopus bimaculoides | reverse complement strand
ATATATATATCAGGTTATCCCATAAGTTCTGTCCGATTTTACCTTTTTTCAAAATTGAATGAAATTTAATAGTATTTTAGAATGTCTAATGGAATTAAAAATTATTTTTATGCATGTGTGTACATTTAAACTAATTAAATATTATTTTATAGAATAATAGAATTAAAATTTCTTTGATTATAAGTTTGCAAGCATTGCAAAGTAGAGCTACTCTAGTGTTTTGGGAATAGATCACGGATAATGACTACAAAATATAATCGTTTTACATGAGACCGAAATTTCTTGTCAGAAACAACCACATAAAAGGTGTAAGGAATTTGAAGGAAGATGTTGAAGCTCCCCTCTGTGAGTTTATTTTATTCAACAGGAAAGGGACCTATTTTTTTGGAGAGATAAGCTAACAAAAGCCCCTTTATTCTGTCTTCCCACATGGCCTGCGCATAAACTAACAGCGAATGCCGCAACAAGTTGAAGTTGTATGGAGATTTCTAAAAAAAATACGTATAGATTTCGCTAGAGGAAGCAAAACTCTTAATCAAAGATTGATTCTTTGAGACGAATCATATGTGATTGTTTAAAAAAAAGGCTAGAATGACAATGCTAAAAGGTATTTGAAACAATGAACAACAGTCGAAATATCATAATGGATTGGGAAATAAGGATCCTTAAACTGAAACAATGCATTGGTAGGTAAACAAAGGTATCAAGTAATAGGAGGAAAGGGAACATCATCTTTCAAGTAACTCAGAATAGGTAAAGGTAAGCTTACTAAAATTTAATACAGTTTAAATATAAAGATTAAGATTATTTGGTATTGGATAGTCACCGCGTACAGTGTTTCTAGTAAATTTAGTAACCGTCGCAGGTGGACAGTCGAAATAAATAGACAAAATCCTTTCACTTTTGCAACAAGATTACGAAATGTATGGAAAACCTTATATACAAAATGTATGGAAAACCTTATATACAAAAAAAAAGAAAAGTAAACTATTTCCATTTACGTCCATTTACGCGAGAGCTCTGGGCAAAATAGTATAGTGCATGACCATCCATGGGGCATAAGTAATGAGAGTGTACTGTTTGGTGAAAATCAGTTAAGAATTGTGGAAATGTATCCGTTCATTGTTCCTAATCAATTTAATCACTATCGCAGATGGAAAGACGAAATAAATAAATAGACAAAATCCTTTCACTTTATAAAAAGATTAAAAGAGTATAGAACATCCTATATACAAAATACTATGTCCATTTACGTCCATTTATACAGGAGCTCTGGGCAAAATGTTATAGTGACCATTTTTGGGACATAAGTAATCTGTTTGTAAAGTTTGCTGAAAATCGGTTGAGAATTGTGAAAGTGTATGTGTTAGTCATTATACACACACATACTGTGATATATAAATAATAAATAAATATATAGAAATTATAAAGGT
>NC_068993.1:41339614-41344911 GCF_001194135.2 Octopus bimaculoides | reverse complement strand
TATATATATATATATATATATATATATATATTACTTTTTAATTGTTTCAGTCATTAGAGTTCAGCCATACTGGGGTACAACTTTGTTTAAAATATGGGACGGAACGCTTTGCTAATTTGTGTGTCATCCTTGTACATAGGCCATGGTAATCCGCTCTGCATCATCCCAATTTCATATGCATTGCCGAAGATAAAAATATATGCACACATTTGGTTAATCTGCATTACTTTGCCCCTTGCATAAGGCTGCTTTCCCGGCTTCTCTGGCAAATATAATCCACCCTGGTCCATCACTCATTTTCGACAGCTGAGTCAACTAGGTTAAATGAAGTGTTTTGCTGAATACAATGTATCGCCTACTCTAGGAATCGAAACCATAATCTTTGAAAGAATGAAAAATATATATATGATAGAATATAAGAAAGCCTAGCTATGAGAGGAATACAAGAATGTAAACATTTCCTTCTATGCTTTTGATGTCTGGGGTAAAAATGAAGAGTTTACCAACGTATCGTTTCACGTTTGTTTATATCTCTTCAGAGTAATCGTACCCAATCGATAGCATTGTGTATTACATCCTGTACAGTATCCATCACAGTCCTAGCAATATAATGGATACTGTAATTCATGCTGTAATGTGTATTAAATATATGTTGTTTACCTAAGGACAAGCCGTGTAAAACACAAATGCACAAATTGTGTTACAGGAACCAGAATAAGAGAACGGATATTATCTACCGGCATGAATCATCTAATCACCAAACGCCATCTAGAAAGAAATACAGCCAACAGGTGAAAAGACTATTCATTGGATATGTCTGAAGGGGTTCGATGGAACCTGGTTAGGCACGTAATGTATTGAAGTGAGGCAGGTACCTATTTGCTTATATGGTTCAATTTGAGCAGTAATTGAATACTGCTGATGTTCCCGAGATTAAGAACTTAAAATCGAATGTCGACGGTTAAATACCAGTCAGTTGATCCAGTAGATAACCTGTCTCTCCAGTTCGCTGTTTTCTTTTCTACTGGCGTCTACTATACAGAGCGTTTGCTTGGCATCACTTGCAAACGCAACCTGCTAACAAGTCTCCAGCATAGAACTGCTTAGTGACTTACTGCCATATGTAGCAGCTGAACACTCTATGATATCGATTGTGGAATGAAATTTAGTACGTCTTTTCTGAGGATTACTAAACAAATAGTGAAACGGTCAGTTAAGAGACTTTCCTCCTTATTTTGCACAGTAAAAGCACTGAAGAAATATTTTTGCAACATATTTTTGTCATCGCTAATGGTTTTCCAATACTTACAATCTATTTAAGAACTCCTAACTCACGTTGTGTTCTGCATAAAGTATATATTATTCATATAATGACTAATTATTTTCAGAATGCTGAAAGGCATATGTTTATGAAATAAATTATTTTATCAAGTTTCTTAATTACCGTGGATATATTCTTTCCCGTTTTACTCATTAATTTTTATGTGGATATCTTTTCGTTTGTCTTTTTTTTTGTGACTCATTAATCATTAGTCCGCCAAGTTCAGGTGAGGCTACCTTCCCTAGAGGAAACCAAAATAGGAGCCAGTATATGACTAGAGTTCTCCTGTACTTTCCAAATAATAATAATAAAGATAATAATAATAAAAATAATTATAATAATTATAATAATGATAATAATAACAACAACAACAACAACAATGATAATAATAATAATAATAATAATAATAATAATAATAATAATAATAATAATAATAATAATAATAATAATAATAATGATTACTTCAAATTTTGCCACAAGGGCAGCAATTTTGGGAGAGGGGATAAGTCGTTTAAATCGACTCCAGTGTTCAACTGGTACTTATTTTATCGAACCCGATTGCTTGACCGTAAACACTTCAACATGTCCCTTAGTAGCTGACGATATGCGCGTTCCTGATCACGAACAGGAATAGTGGGTGAGCAGCATAACCATTTTTTCATGAGGAATTCTTTGGGGTTTAAATGATTCACTCTGGAAACAGTGTTTCGTTCACCATCCCCAAACAAACCTTATTCAGAGATCTTTTGAGTAGGATGGATTACTCGATCTAAAGAAAATTCTAACTCGGCCCCTACCTGCAAGATCATGCAGATCTGTTTATCTTGATATGAGGTCACCATGTCGCGCACACATGGTTGTAACGCATGAGCCTGGTGTATACTTATCAGACGGGTAGTCATGATGCATATATTGGGTTTCGTATATTTGTATCGAGCGTAATTTGTCTTACGCGTGCTGCTCTCTCACTGAATGATGATGATGATGATAATAATAATAATAATAATAATAATAATAATAATAGTGATAGTCAAGTGATATTTTATATATTTTGTATATCTTTTCCTAACTGCAGAACTATTTCTATTTAACTTTTTTAATACTCCATGCATTAAATAGGTTAACACTAACTTAACTTATCTATTGTGTTCGCGTAGTTGATGACCCTGAGTTATTTAATTTCTGCAGTAAACTTGTTTACTTAGCTGATATAAAACATTCTCAAACGCGTCTCTTGTATTCATGAGCTTTGCTTTCGGTAAAGTTCAGCAAAGTGGAAATTTTATGAATAGACATTTTGTTAAACGCTTAGTTTTATATTTTTTTAACCGAAAAACAAGTTGATTTGTTCAAACACTATAATATCACACTGTTATTGTATTGTTTTGCTTTACAGACCAATGGTAGATACAAAGAAAGAAGAAGAAAAAAAACATCATTTCAAACAAGAATTTTTGTTAGATATTGACTCATGACTTGTAAAACAAGACCATTGGAAAAAAAAAAAAAAATTAGTATTTTATTGCGTGATAACTTCCCATTGAAAATTTAATTTATATTTTTCCTAGCTTCCATTCTCCTTGATTGACTTGAACCTGTATCTTTTTCCTTTGAAGTTTAATACCAAATTAATGATTCTGTTAGTCTGGCAAAGAGAGGACATTTTTGATTTTAACGATTCTTCCCGGTAAAAGGAAATGATAGGTGGAATGGTTCAATAGATCAGAAAAGAGATGACCAAAGATTAAAATGGTTGGTTAATCAAAATAATACAACAAAGACCATAACTTTCTGTTTCTGAAAGCTGAAGTTGAAATATTAAGTGTGGGCTGTTTGTGTCTCTCAAAGAGAATGAGAATTAGTACCTTGTGTGGTTTCATAATAGGTCTGCTATTCTCAACGGAGAGAAACTCTGCTGCCAAAATTTAAATAAATCCGTAAATTTCAAATAAAATGCCGTCAGTTATCGCGACTATAGGCTGGCTGTCCTCCGAACATAATCTGTTCATGGTGATTAAAACTTTAATCAACACCATTGCTTCATACAAATATCACACGAAGAGTAACAATATAATGAACATGCACGTGACGAAAGTAATTTATTTACTAAATCACCCAGCTTCAGAACTAACTGCTTTGCGTAAATGTTCTCATATAATTGTACGTGAAACTGAAACGGAGTGGGCCGTAGACACCAATAAAATATCAAGAAGGATATGATAAACAATAGTAGATCCATTCATTATCATTTGCTTATAGCATTTTCAATTCTTCAATCTATCCTCAAACTTGCTGAGTAGGTTCTAACTCGATATTTCTTTGATTATTTCAAGAGATTAAAACACGTGTTCACCTAGTTCAAATTCTACTCAATCCAACGTTGATTTATCTCGGTTTAAACAGCAGTGTCGTCCTGTCCAGAAAAGAGATCAGATTTAATGTTAAGAAAACTCCAAGCTTCTGTAGTTTGTGACGAGATTAATTTAATCTCTCACATTGTTTTGCACGCTATATACAAATACTTACACAACGCAAGACACACACGCACGCACACATATACACACGCGCGCGTACAAACACATACACACACGTATATATATGTATACAGAGAGAGAGATGCATATGTAAATACACACATACGCACAGACACACACACACACACACGTACGGACACACAGACCCACACACAGACCCCCCCCCACACACACACATATATATAACCTTTTTGCGTTTACTTGTTTCAGTCATCAAACTGCGGCCATGCTACGGAACTGACTTGAAGAATTTTAGTCGAGTGAATTGACCCTCTTCTCCTTATTTTATTAAGCGTAGCATTTATTCTATCGGTCTCTTTTGCTGAACGAGCACCTTTCAGCTTCCGCTATCAAATCCACTCACAAGGTTTTGTCCTTAGTGCCACATCATTGGACTGAACCCAGAGCCATGTGGTTTGGAAGCAAGCTTCTTACTAATCCCCCCCACACACACACACACATACATTCACATATATATATATGTATATACATGTATAAATATTTGTATGTGTGAGTGTGTCTGTGTGAGTGTATATTTTTCCCCGTCGTTCTGGTCTAACAATCCTTCATGTTTGTTTTCGTTCGGTTTCCGTGTATGTCCCCAATTTCCTGTTTTTGTTCCCAGCTTAGAGCCTCCATAAATCCAAAATTTTAATTGGGAATTTGTGGGACCAACTGTCTTTGAAGACTCATATTGTCGCTGAATGCTCGAAATGGGGGGAAGATAGACAGCCGACAACTGATGAAGTGTTGTTTTCCGTGTTACTAGTCCTGTTGTCATTTTTTTACCACGTTGTTTGCGTATTTAATACGCTTGTTTTCGTGCTTCGTGTTGTTAACACAGTTGGTGACATCCTGTACCCATATGTGCATATCTATCTATCTATCTATCTATCTATCTATCTATCTATCTATCTATCTATCTATCTATCTATCTATCTGTCTATCTATGTGTCTATCTATCTATCTATCTATCTATCTATCTATATATATATATATATATATATATATATATATATATTCGGTATTGAACGCTATGTCAGACCCCTGGTTGTCAGGGTATATTCCTCAAGGGCCCACATGACTGGAGTGCATAAAGAATCGAGGTCTATCTTCGACTTATTGATAACCTATTGATTAATCCACATGTTAATTCTCACTTGATTATTTGGTAGCCTGATGAGTTGGGAGTTGTGTAATATTATGTAATCATATGGATGTTGGCCATATGGCTTATCTGATTGTACTATGCTTATGTCACGATAGACACAATGAAGACTTTTAACAAAAGCAATTGTAGCAATATCACATAAACCAATTAGTCTGTTTTATTATACACACACACACAAACACATATTCAGATATATATGTGTGTATGTGTGTGTGTGCGTGCGTGTATACACATACACACACACACACACACACACACACACACACACACA
>NC_068993.1:41337404-41339295 GCF_001194135.2 Octopus bimaculoides | reverse complement strand
AGAACATAAGCCCTCAAGACAAAAGGAGATATACAAAATAAAGAATTAATCATATACCAATTTCCCCATCAACCAAGTAAAAAGGTTGATGAGGAAACCGGTATATGATTAATTCTTTATTTTGTATATCTCCTTTTGTCTTGAGGGCTTATGTTCTGGTGTTTACTGAATTTTTTCTAGAGAACATTATTTTCTTTGTGGGTGGGTCGTTGATGACCTCTTTCTAGCATATCAGATGTCCACTTAGTGGTCATCATTTCTTATACGCGCATATATATATATATATATATATATATATATTCCTTATAAACTGTGAATTTCCCTGTTTAGAACTTTCATATATGCCTTGTCTCTGATGACGGAATATCCAGTGTATGGACATGCTAGCCTATCACTTGGAATATTCCAGAAATAGCTGTATGACTTTAAATTTACCCAAATTAGATTATTCTATGTGACTTGAGATACTCGTCCTGCTTTGCTTTTGCTGCCCTCCGCCCCCTAATACAATATATACCTGTTAACACGGAAGCTTAATACGGATTCCTAGCTCCAGCCTCAGCTGTGAACTTCGGACCTAACGGATGATCAATTATTTCACTTACCCAGCGTACCTATTCGTTTAGATCACCAGTGAACTAAACCGATCATATTCTTCACACACACACACACACACACAGACACACACACACACACACACACACACACACACACACACACACATATATATATATATATATATATATATATATAGAGAGAGAGAGAGAGAGAGAGAGAGGGAGAGAAAATAGATAGATAGATAGATAGATAGATAGATAGATAGATAGATAGATAGATAGATAGATAGATAGATGTCCACGTCAGTTTGCGTATGTAAGTGTACAATAAAAGAATGGAATGTATTTCGGTATAGGTTAATCATTTTACGCATTGTATTTTTCATAGTTATGTCACATGACCACTACATAATATATTCCTGCACGTAATGAGTTTAATTATACATATGCGTTATTATAATATTCCAACTCAGATGTTGTATTGCAATTACTGAATAATATTAGATATTAGTATAATTAAATTCTTTATACTCATTAATTCAATACACGTCCATGTTCCTTAATGAATTTGCCAAATTAACCTAACTGGCTGCAA
The DNA here is from genome assembly GCF_001194135.2 of Octopus bimaculoides. Lineage (NCBI taxonomy): Eukaryota > Metazoa > Mollusca > Cephalopoda > Octopoda > Octopodidae > Octopus > Octopus bimaculoides. The sequence continues at coordinate 41,338,143 of NC_068993.1, read as the reverse complement.
GAAAATAATGAACTGAACTGAACATCCATGTTCTCTCCCTTTATCTATCTATCTATCTATCTATCTATCTATCTATCTATCAATCTATCTATCTATCTATCTATCTATCTATCTATCTATCTGTTTTTCTGTCTGTTTGACTGTCTGTCTATCAATTTCTGTATCCATTTATTTATCTGTTCATCTCATTTATTGTTCCATCACATCTTTCTCTTTTTCTCCACCTCTCTCACACTTTTTTCTTATCGTATTTATCTGTTCCATAAGTGATAAAAATCATATTGAACAGCAACTATATAAAGACATAATGAATCGACATATTTCAGGCTGTTTTTGCCACAAGTAATAAAGCCAAATGACAAAACACTAAAGAATAAACGTGATCAGTATAAAATGGCAGGAATACAATGATCGATAACTGTCTAATATAAGATTAAAAGTTAGCTCTTACCATAACGACTTTTTTTTATGATATGACGTGATCAATTTTCATACGGAAACTGCATAAACAATTGAATTGACAAAATATGTATTACTGGCAGTTATTATTTGATCGACCCCTGTTGCTTGACGAGTTAAAAAAGTGGAGACAGGAGTCAGATTATGGATGTGAATAGAAACTGATGGATTAAAGATTCCGGTCAGCATTCTACCACTTGCTGATGTCTGAGTAATAAATGTATTATGTATGCGAACCCACTAAATACATACATACATACATACATACAGATCGGAAGAG
>NC_068993.1:41334628-41337185 GCF_001194135.2 Octopus bimaculoides | reverse complement strand
TGTGTGTGTGTGTGTGTGTGTGTTTGTGTGTATGTATATATCCATGAATGTATATGTGTTTCTGTGTATTTAATAACTCCATAGCTCTATATGACTGAAAGTTTCGTGGACGTGTGAGACAGCCCGCTTCCTCTCCTGATATCTAATGAGATAGGCTCTTATATGTCCATGGAGTTAAAGCTGTTATGAATATATGTAACACTTATCAAATGTGTTGAGTGATCACTTCTTTTCATTTGTTCATTCACTCATATATATATATATATATATAGGTTATGAGAGGTAATGGTGTTAAGAAGACCCAAAGGTGTCAGGCAATGCTGAGTAAGTGCTATGGATAGACTATAGTTAAGCTCCAGGTTCGGTGATTATGCGAATGAGGAGTCCAACGTAGGTCATATATCACCATGCGTATATATAAAAAATTAACTGAATGAGATAAAAATCCAAGGCTGTGAAAGATTTCAGAACATTTATAAAGAGAAGGTCTTACAGCTGTTTCCGGGATATTTTATATATCTCTTCATCGGAGACGGTGTGAGAACATAGTTAAGCAATAGTTATTCTAGAGAAGATATGAAATAGAGAGTGAAATGGAGGAATGAAAACAGACGTGAGATATGCAGGGATATTGTATCTGCAGATCCATTATTTAAGCAGAATGATATACATATAAGTTTCCTGTACCTTGTGTGTAAGTCCCAGTAGTATTTAAAATGGTATTTAAAATTGTTCATGACCAATTTTAATCAATTATTTCTGCTCATTATTGATAACGTAATCCCTATCTATATGGCAAACTATTGATCCCTCGGATGTAAAATTCTTCAGGTTTTGAAACAAAGAAACACCTACTTCAGTTTTCCCTCTAAGTAATATTTCAATGATCTGAAGATTATAGTCAGATGGAGCAATGTCTGTAGAGTAAGGATCCTGAAGCAGACCTTCTAAATTTAATACTTGAGTGACTTCCGCAATATATGGACTGCCATTATCGTATAAAAGCAACGATTGACCCTTTACGATTAACAAGTGATTGACGCTTTTACTGCAAAGTTTTGTGACGACAGTACTTCTGTATTAACTTCATCGAATCGGTTTAACAATTCATGACTGACGATGTCGTTCATATCTCACCAAACAGAACATAACGTTTTATGGGTGTAGTCTTGGTTCGGGAGTGGCTTTCCCTTTTATATTTGTCGTTTTCGTTGAATGTGGTTATCGAGAACCCACTTTTCATTCCTGCTAATGATTCTAACCAGGAATGGTTCTGTGGCAAGTCTGCTCTACAATGACTAAAAGAAGGCAACTCTTTGATTCAGCTAAAACGCAATCACATGACGAAGGACACATTGACAAAGTCTACTGGTTCATAAAAGTGTTTTATGATCAAACTATGATGCGAATTGAGTTGTTTTGCTAATTCACATGCAATTGCTTTTGGGTCTTCTTCATTTATGGTTTTCGGAAGCTCAATATTGGTAGAATACGGTCCAGGGGAAACTACGTGTGCAAAAACTTCCCCTCCCCAACGAAACTATTGTAATTTGTTTTTGTACGATTCTTGAAATGGATATGAGAGTTAATCTAGTGAACCAGCTGAAATTTCCATCGCATACCAGACTTCCTTGCAACCGACTTCCATCTTGATGTCAGAGACTGCTAGTTTTAGTAGAGTTGACTGACTATGACTGAAGATTGAATAGGTGCAAGAAAAGAAAAGAGCAAGGTAAAAGTTGATGTAGAACTTTTGCATTAAAATGGGTGGAGGGCCAAGTGGTTGTCAGTGAATGTCAAAAGTCAAGGTTTCACCTTTCGAACGTGGAACATTAGAGAAATGAGCAGAAAAGACGACATCAAGAAAAGCAGAAAGCGTGCAAAATAAAAAAAAAAGAAGCAACTAGATAGCTGTGGTTAAGGGGAGGTAACCGATGCAGTCAGTAGAATACTGAATGTTTGATCAAGTGTGTGTGTGTGTGTGTGAATGTGATCATATGCATATATGCACACACACACACACACACACACACGCGCACATACACATACACACATATATATGCAGATGCAGATAAGTACGTACATGCATACAAATATACATACATACAAACACACGCACATACACACGTACACACACATACATACATATACTTTATTAATAAGACTGTTACTCAGAGTTTCTCGTTCCCATTCGTCGTACAGTTTTGGTTTAGAATCATTCTAAACCAAAACTGTCCGACGAACGGGAACGAGAAACTCTGAGTAACCGTTTTTGTGATGTCTTTGCAGGTTTATTACTCGGTTTTCGAATACTATATTTTTCCACCTTGTTTCGCATTTATGTGCTTATTCTGGTATATATATGTGTGTGTGGGTGTGTGTGTGTGTGTGTGTGTGTGTGTGTGTGTGTGTATAAATAAATATATATATCTTGGGTTGACACCTAAGTTCTCACCGTTTTATTTAATTTAAATTTTTTTAAATGTTTAATAAAAATAAGAAATAATTAATCAATAATGTATTCACCCTTGTTGTTTACAACTTCTTCCCAACGTTC
>NC_068993.1:41331223-41333711 GCF_001194135.2 Octopus bimaculoides | reverse complement strand
TGTGTGTGTGTGTGTGTGTGTGTGTGTTGTGTTTCTGTGTGTGTATGTAGGTAGGGATGTAGACAGGTAGGCAGGTAAAGTGTCATAAAATAGTTAAGAAGTCTTTCAAAACCACGTCGTGACGAGTTCGTTACAATTGCATGGCATCTGAAGCAGATGTCATATTCTATAGCTTCGAATTAACCATTGACAGAGTAGACGGAAACTGTATCGATGACTGTGGAGCGAATTGCAATTGTGATTAAAGACGTACATCAACGATTCACACTTGTGTTGTACTGATGATTTCGCTTCTAAGTTACATGAAGTGTATACGCGTCTGTGGAATACAAAGGCACTTAGACAGTAATTCAGGAATAGATAATCCAGTTGATCGAACAATTCGATCCTCGTCGTAAGCCGACAGAGATCCTTCACTATATACATCTATACTCATACATGTATGCATGTATTCGCGCATGCGCAAGTGTGTGCGTACGTATGTGCATGTGTGTGTGTGTGTGTGTGTGTATGTATGTATGTATGTATGTATGTATAACTATTAAGCTTCGTGTTAATTGATATTCTCATACACGCACAGACACATGTATGCACACATACAGATGAATATATTTGTGTGTGTATGTATATATATATATATATATATATATATATATATATATATATATATATATATATATATATGTATGTATATATATACACACACACATACATGCATACATGTGTGTGTCTGTGTGTGTGTACATACATGCATACATACACACACATACTGATCTATGGTTTCCTAAGTTAACCATGTCAACAGCAGTTACCATTCTGATTACTGCCTTCAAGACAATCTTTCCAGACAGTTAGAAGAATGGGTTACCCAGACCACATTTAGCAACAATATATCATGTCTAACTGCGAACGTAAGCTATTCCATCTGACACATAACTGTCTGGCAAATGCTGCTATATGTAAAGGTCTACGTTAAATTCTGTGTCTCAGAATAAAAGAAAAGAGATGTAGAAGAGTAATGTATCACAGAGTAAATGGAAAATCGGCATAGATCATACCATTCCGTAGCGGTGGTAGTGATAAATATATGTATGTATTTATATATGGCTGTATGTATATAGATATGTAACTATACACACATGTATAGAAATACAAAACGACATGCAAAGAAAACCACAGGTATATATATATATATCATTCATATACGTATATACAAATACTTATGTGTGATCATGTAGATTATATATATATATATATATATATATATATATATATATATATATATATATATATATATATATATATATATATATATAGGCATGTATATATATACATTTATATATACATATATATATTCATACACATATTCACACACAAATATGGTGTATGGTTACATAGATATATAGATAGCTAGAGAGAAAATAGATATACAGACAGATGGGAAATGTATGTGTATGTATGTATGTATATATATATATATATATATATATATATACATGTGTGTGTGTATGCGTGGGCGGATGTATGTGTGTGTATGTATATACACACGCACACATATACGTATATATTTATATCTATACCTATTTATATATATATACATGGGAGCACGCGCGTGTGCGTGTATATGTATGATTATGTATATATTTATGTATGTTAAGACACCGAAATAGTTTACAATTGACTTATATCTCAATCAATTATCTGTTGCCAACACAACTGTCATGTAAAAAAAAGTTTCAATACAGTTTGACATTTCACTTCACTTGAAATCAGCGCCTGGAAAACTAAATCTTTCTGAATATTGATCTTTTCCGTTATGGTGCCATAAGGATTCGTTGAAAACCATAAATATTCAAGAATCACCTGCAGGTCCCCCGCCCCTTCCCGCCACCTTACGAATGCCTGGTGGCAAACACTAATGCTTGCGGAGGATGTTTGCTGACACTCTCAGAAATCTGAGATGTTATATGAAAAAGCATTTTTCTATAATGCTGTGGATTGCATTGCTGCTCATAACTTTTGAATGAGATTTAGAGAAAATCAAACGCTTTTCCGCTGAAGGTGCCAAAAGTTTGGAAAGAGAAGCTGAAGATGACAAGCCAATCATAGTGACATTGGCAGAGAATTAGCAATAGCTCATGGAAGATCTTGAAGTGACCTTCATCATGATACAATTTAATGATAGTATTAAGAAGGAACATTCCCTCGTGTTCTCCAGTTCGATCGATATTCTAAATGTTACAACTTTCCATGTGAATAAGTACATAAGCAATAATATTTATTGAAAATATATCGAGATAATAGAAATGTATTTAGCATACATTTAAATAAATTTAGTGCATGAAAATATAGATAACTACATATGTATGTATATATATACGCCTTCACCTTCGCAATCAGTTGTATACAGAAACACTTATACACACGCACATACACGTGGTTATATGTAAGTGTTTGTAGAAGAGTTACACTATATATATATATATAT
>NC_068993.1:41326883-41331128 GCF_001194135.2 Octopus bimaculoides | reverse complement strand
GTGTGTGTGTGTGTGTGTGTGTGTGTGTGTGTGTGTGTGTGTGTGTGTGTATGTGTGTGTTTGTGTGTTTGTGTGTGTGTGCGTGTGCCTGCATGTACTTGAACATATAAACATACAATAGCTTATTTCGGCAAATTATTCTTTTATTTCAACCGACACACAGAAACACACATACACACGCACACACATATGTATCTATAAATATCTATAGCTATCTATATATATATGTATATATAGGCATATATGTATGTACCTACGTACGTATGTATGTCTATGTATGTACGTATGTATATGCAGTGAGTAGCTTGTTCCTTAGTTCGAACGTGCCTCAAGCATATTCGGAGTGATAATAACATGATAATAACATTACACACGTACACACGAACTGCGGCGAACTGGCAGAAACGTTAGCACACCGGGCGAAATGCTTAGCGGTATTTCGTCTGCCGCTACGTTCTGAGTTCAAATTCCGCCGAGGTCGACTTTGCCTTTCATCCTTTCGGGGTCGATCAAATAAGTACCAGTTACGCACTGCGGTTGGTATAATCGACTTAATCCGTCTGTCTGTCCTTGTTTGTCCCCTCTGTGTGTAGCCCCTTGTGGGTAGTAAAGAAATAACACGTACACACGCTCTCACACACACACATTACAGATGGGGAGCGCTAAGCAGTGATAAGTAAAATTGTAATGCTATTATTATATTATTATCAGTTCGTATGTATTTGAGGCACGTTCGAACTGGGGAAGAAGCTATTCACTGCGTTTTGTCCAGAACAAATATATCTCCTTCGTTGACAAATGGTGCGTATACACCTTGATCAGCTCGCAGCGCCACCTACTCAGACTGTGAGCTGCTAGCATTTAGGAGTAGTTATCTCCTCTTCGGTCACAGACACTAGGTTTGCGGCGCTACGAGCTGATTGAAGAGATTGACTCTCTTATGCTTTACGGCGCTAAGCAGTGACAAGTAAAATTGTAACGTTGTTATCAGTCGGAATATCCTTGAGGCACGTTCGAATTGGGTAGGTGGCGCTGCGAGCTGATCTTGATGTATAAACATCATTCGTCAACAAACGGGATATATTCTCCGTGACAAAACGCAGTGAGTAGCTTGTTCCCCAGTTCGAACGTGCCTCAAGCATATTCGGAGTGATAATAACATTACAATACATACATATATACATACATATATATATATATATATATATATATATATATATAAAGGGAGAATTCACAAAAAACAAAAGACGAAGACAGGTGGTGTTGAAAACAAATAGATGTATTAGTATTACGCTCAGGAATTGACAAAGTCTTTAACGTTTCGAGCCTACGCTCTTCTACAGAAAGAAACATGGAAAGAAACAAGGAGAGAAACATATTGTTACGAACACCCGCACGCGAAGCACCTCGACGAAGAGAAAACTCTCGCGCGCGCGAACGTCGACGTTCAGTGAGTCGGGATGTTCACCACGACTAAGCCCAGCCGGAGCACGTAACGACGACAACAGGCAAAATGAGGAACAAATAACACGGAGACCATGCGTTGCGTAGTGAAACGAACTTTTTTCTTTACATCACAATACATCATCATCAAAATAAGACATTGCATAACAATTCAAATAATATTTAACAAAGGTTTCAGAACATTGCATAATCAAAATTTACAATCAAGAGTTCGTATATCAAGTCAATTAAAAGTTCTTCTACTTCTTTGTTTTTCTTTTCTTTGGACAACATGTCACAACGAAGTTCTTTCTTTTTCTTTTCCACCCGTTAACATCACAGTTAACGAAATCTCTTTTTCTTTTACAACATGTAACGACAAGTACATTTTACTTCAAAGAAATATACACAAACCTTTACCGCAAGAATTTCCTTTCCTTCAAATATCTCACTACAATCACAAGAAGTGACCAACTACAATCTTTTGCCTGCCACAACAGTTCCATCTCTCTGTCCCTCTCTCTCTGAGACTCTATGCATTTCTGCTGACTCGTACCTGCTGACCATAGGCTCTCTCTCTCGGCCTCTCTCTGTCAGACTTATCACTCTTCATCATCACTGGCTCTCGTTCTTCATCCAACTGCCGCCCACCAACCGCTCGATGCCGACTCCTTTTGGTCAACCGCTCACGCCAACTCCCGTCCCCAAATCTCGCAGTCGTATTTATCACAAATACCATAGCTCAATAGTGCTACCTTACTCCCTCCAAAGCTGGGTCAGTTCAGTACAATTCCTCACTTGTTTTTCTGAACTTTCGATGACCGGAAAGAGTCATCGTTCACACCTACGCTAAAAATAGCTGTGCTTGTTGACAGGACAAAGGAATATCATTGTCCTCAACAACCAGAATACGGTTTCAAACCCAGCTCTGGAGATAGGGATATAACATTAATTTGTTTTTCGGTGGTCGCATCAATATATATATTTGTATGTATGTATGTATATTCGCAGGCGTGGCTGTGTGGTAAGAAGATTGCTTCCCAACCATATGGTTCCGGGTCTAGTCCCACTGCGTGACATCTTGTTCTCGGGCCGACCAAAGTCTTGTAAATGGATTTTGTAGACGGAAACTGCAAGAAGCCCGTCGTCTATGTGTGTGTGTGTGTGCGAGTGTGTGTGTGGGAATATTTGTGTGTATGTTTGTATGTCCCTCCACCATTGCTTGACAACCGATGTTAGTGTGTTTATGTACCTCGATACTTAGCGGTTCCGCAACACAAACCGATAGAATAAGTACTAGGTTACAAAGAATAAGTTCTGGGGTCGATTTGTTCGACTAAAGGCGGTGCTTCAGAATGGATGCAGTCATATGACTGAAACAAGTAAAAGAATAAAAGAATATATATATACATAGGTATATATGTATGCATATATATATATATATATTTATATATATATATATATATATGTCTATGTGTGTGTGTGTGCGTGCGTATGCGTGGAGGCACGTGGTTTAGTGGATATGGTGTTGTATCCGTGTTCCTATGATTGTGGCTGAGTATTCTACAGACATACGTAGAGACAATGCATCACTATTTGGGACAAGCCTGAATTTGAATTACAGTTCTAGTCCATCTAACAGGCTTCTATACATCCACACAGTTTCCGCCTGCCCATCTTCGTCTACAACTCATGAATCGATCTTAAACTATGATAAAGACCTTAGCTCAAAATACTGTCTTCTGGGATTGAACCAACGACCTCGTGGTTTCGAACCGAACTCATTAACTACTCCGCCGATGTCTATATCTTCCTCTGTATAAAGTTAGTTCGGTGCTTCCATAATATTGCCCCTGCTTTCCTTATTCCCGATTTGCCGCCAACTAAGTAAAGTAGAGAGGAATCAGTACCCTGCACTGGGTGACTGATATAATATCAGTGTAAATATATAAAATATTTAACATATATAAGAAAAGAATATCATGGTTTTTCACTTCAGAGATTGGTATTTATGTTATTCGACCGTATTAATTACACACTATTTCTGGAGTCATTTACACGAAAACCAACTAACAGAGCCTCTAGCCTCTCTCTCTCTCTCACTCTCTCCCTGTCTCTCCCCCTGTCTCTCTCTCTCTCTCTCTCTCTCTCTCTCTCTCTCTCTGTGTGTGATCGTTCGACTAACTAGAAATACAAATCGGATCACACTGCACTGACTTAAATAAAGGCACGTAGCATTATATGGGTCTAGATGTGCATTGCTTGAAAAAAAACAAAACCAACAATAACGGAAAACCCGAATGCCATTTTTTGGAATTCTTTTGGTCATATGCCTGTTAAATTTAAGGGACATCTGGGGTTAGAAACAACAACAATAATTATTTGCGTCTTTACATATTTAGAGTTATTGTGGTTTATTTGTAATGAAAATGTTCAATTTGTAGCCAATTTGCGAGAACATTATATCACTCTGGGGAAATTATGTTTGTAGTTTTATACATATTTTTCTATTAGGAGGATTCTTTAAAGGTTTGAAGCAGTGAATGTTTTAATCAAAGATCTCAAAGGCAATGTCAATATGTGTATATATAGGAGAGAATATACAAATAATAACAACAGACGAGGACAGGTGGTGTAAATAACAAAAGGATATATTAGTATGACGCTCGGGAATACGGAAAGTCTTTGACGTTTCGAGCTACGCTCTTCAACAGAAAGAATACGGAGACAAGGAGAAAAACACGGAGAAAAAAAATTGAATAGTGTTCAGTCAACGGTATATATATATATATATATATATAT
>NC_068993.1:41325478-41326497 GCF_001194135.2 Octopus bimaculoides | reverse complement strand
TATATATATATATGTGTGTGTGTGTATTAGTACATGTATATACATCTATATATTACATATATATATACGTATATACATATTCCTATGCGTGCATACATACACACACACACACACACACACATATATATATATATATATATGTGTGTGTTTATAATGTGTATATGCTTTTGTATGTGTGTGTGTGACCGTGTGTTTGTGTCTGTCTGTCTGCATGTGTGTTTTAGTCTTTGAATGTTAGAAGCAGCTTGAAATGCAATTATAACATGATGTATTTTAGCAACACACTTTGAAAATATTAAATACAGTCGAAGTGTAGTCAGCGTAAAGTGTATGCAGCACATGTATAGCTAACACATAAAAGCAAGCATCTTACAACATCTATATTCTTTCCAGCAGTCTTATGTGGGCTAGAATGTGTCAACTGGACTTTTGTTGCACTACAGAAGCTGGAAGCCGCTTAGAATCATGTAATGCGACTTATCACTAAACACCACAATCTCAGACCTTGTCAGAATCGAAGATCTAAGACAAATAAACCAAACTACCATCAATCATCTCTGTCATCAAAAATAAAGCACTCCAGCTGCTTGGCCACGTTGAGCGAATGGTTTGTAGCGTCAGCAAGATCTATTTGGAAGGTATGATTGATGGAAATAGGAATAGAGTTCGGCAACCTGAGAGATAGAGAAATAGCATCACAGCATGGACAAGTCTTGACAAAGCTTCCTCTGAATGCTCTTACCAGAGTTCGAATGCTATTCTTTTATTCTTTTACTCTTTTACATGCTTCAGTCATTTGACTGCGGCCATGTTGGAGCACCGCCTTGAAGGGTTTATAGTCGAGAAATCGACTCCAAGACTTATTCTATCGCTCTCTTTTGCTGAACCGCACCGCTAAGTTACTGGGACGTAAGCATACCAGCATCGATTGTCAAGCAATGATGGTGGTGGTGGTGGTGGTGGTGGACAAACACAGGCACAAAGACACACACACACACACACACACACACACACACACA
>NC_068993.1:41322846-41325138 GCF_001194135.2 Octopus bimaculoides | reverse complement strand
ATATATATATATATATATATATATATATATATATATACGACGGGCTTCTTTCAGTTTTCGTCTCCCAAATTCACTCACAAGGCTTTGGTTGGACCGAGGCTATAGTAGAAGACACTTACCCAAGTTGCCACACAGTGGGATTGAACCAGGAACCATGTGTTTGGGAAGCAAGTTTCTTACCACACAGCCACGCCTGCAGCTGGACGTAACTATTTCATATCGAGACGCTTTCTGTCATTGGCGGAGACAGCGGGAAATTATGATATACTAGACACATAAATATATAGAAATAAATGTATATATGCATGTATGTACATATGTATGTATGCATTAACATTTGCAAATATGTATATATAATACATCTGTTTATAGTAGATCTTTGTTACCTAGTGTTTGGTCAAAGACACGTGGTTCGTCTTTTCCGAGGAGTGACCAGCAGGCCGTGAAATGGTTCGTCAGGGCCGTCAGCAGACTCCTTCCCTCTTGTTTTCTTTCTTTTTTTTTTTTTGTACATTGATAATATAGAAGTAACGGTTTACACTTTTATTTAACTCACAGTCTGGCTTTGTAATGTGTAAATAAATATATCTGCATGTATGTAAGTATGTATGTGAATATTTATCTATCTAGCTGACTGTCTGTGTGTGTGGGTGTGTTTGCGCGCGCGTGGCGTGTATGTGCGCGTGTGTGTACGTATGTCTGCATATCCATTCTCTGATAAACTATATAAGATGTATTTATTTTCATCAGACTTGAAACGATAGAGTCGAATCGAATCCAGTGGGATTTGAACTCTAATGTATGAGATTTCAAATTGATATACGTTAATGTTTGCCGACAGTAAACATGGCTGTTCTAACTCTAGAAATAGCATCACAAGAAACTAATGCAATATTGCCTAAAGTAACAGAAGTTGTTAAGAAACATTTTCATCATTACTTCTTCCTCAAGCAACTGAAACCAAATAATTTCATATGAATTACTGCTTGTATGTTTAATATCTAAATGAATTTCACATAGTTTTCCTTACATATTTCATTCATTGAACGATGATGATTCATTTCAATACATTTTGTAGATACTGTAGCACAATAAAAAAGAAAATAAAACCCAGGTAGATTTACAGGATCGGGAAAGCGTTGGACGAAATACCTATCGACATTTCGCGTTATAAGTTTAATATTCCGAGTTCGATTCTGATTTGTGTAAATTTTGCTTTTCAAGAACCAAGGCTGATTCAATTTTTCACCATGTTATGTTAGAAATCAGTATTGTACACTAAATAGATTATGGTAAGGAATAGAAAGCTAGAGCTACGAAACAGCTTCCACACCAATCTGCATACTTAACTATCCTTGTTTGCGTATGGAAACAAGTGTAGCCATGTTATGGATCGGTTCAATTTTTTTGAGCGCAAGATATAATAACTTATCATGTTTGTTTCAGCTCTCCAAGTTCAAATTCCTTTAGTGGCACCACTTATTTTCTTGTCCCTTATATGTTAAAATAGAATACCAGTCCAGAGCGGGTGATGGTTTGGGCATCAACGTACGAGATTACTTGCATCTGTTTCAACTCTTCGAGTTATAAATTCCTGTGATGAACTTGATCACTCGCTCGGTTTAGCACCATATCACGCTACTAGGTTACTTTTGCGAAGTTTACTCTCTCCCAAGTTGTCCGGTCAGGGTTCCCGGAAGCCCTTACAGTATAAATGTCCATGAACGCCGTCCCTCCTTCTGTGATGAAGCAGTAAATCACCCAGCTCTCTGTACAAGGAATATTTACTCATAGTATAAGAAAGCATCAATTCTTTTCTATGCTGCAAAATGTTTGACAATTCTGTAGAGAATCTTCATTGATCTCTTTCATTGACACTCAGACGTGCGTTGTAATCGATTCCTGTACATCGCCAATATTTTATCGATCCAATACTTATAAAATAAAAATACATTGGACTACATAGTGATCAATATTGATCATTTATTGCAGATTGGCACAGTTTAAGGGTGATGAATGAGCAAAATCGTTAGGGATTCGGGTAGAATCTCTCGTGGTATATGTTTTGCTTCTGAGTGGTTTCGGTTTCAAATCCAACCGAAGCTTTACTTATTTTTTTTGTGGATCGATAAATAATGTATCAATTAAGTATAAGTATTGAAACCAAATTCATCTCGCACCCGCTCTTTCCCTTCTCTCTTACCCTCTCTTATCTTTCTCTCTTTTATCTCTCTCTCCTTTAACTCTCGCCGTCTCTCTCCCTCTGTCTGTCTCTCTCTCTCTCTCTCTCTC
>NC_068993.1:41316178-41322836 GCF_001194135.2 Octopus bimaculoides | reverse complement strand
TCTCTCTCTCTCTCTCTCTCTCTCTCTCTCTCTCTCTCTCTCTCTCTCTCTATATATATATATATATATATATATAGGAGACAAAGTGTACGTACGCCGCTATATATATATACATATATATATATAAAATAATACAGAATGGGACACGAACACAAAACACCCAGACAGTTAGGTGATACAAGAAAGGGACAAAACATCCAGATATTCGATACAAAGAAAACACGGACAGGTCATTCGGAGTTTTCTCTTTTCAGTCGAGATCCAGATTATCCTTGCAATTTCGGCTGGTTATTCTCGATATTGCTCCAATCTGGCCAGCCCCAAGGAAAAAAACTAATCCCTCGTAATCAGCTACGTTGCGCTGTGAGAACACTCATGGGTGGGGGCAATCACACCATTTTTGTTTCTGGAAATGACGAAGACTTCAAAGCCAAGCTGGAGCTAGCAACGCATTCTCACGGAAAAAAGTTTTATGCTATCAGAACTGTTCAGAGATAATGCAATGTACAGAAGAGCAAGAAAATAAAATAAAATAGAATAAAAAAGAGGAAAAATACATCGATCGAAAATGATGTTACAAAGTAACAATTACCACCCGTTGCCTGATAAACGTTCAATCAATGTTCTATCTTTTCCAAGAAAGTTTAAATACTACAACTATAATCTATAATTTTCAGAAATGCTCTTTTTAAATGTCCATATGTTCTGCTGAATGGGGTTTAAGGAAGGTTAGTGTTAACAAGTTTTTGTATTCTTTGATCGCGAATATATGATTTTAACGAAGCAGGCCTAAAGCAATGTATTCACAGACGTAACTTCCTACAACCAACACGTGAGACTCCAACGCCGTCTTCCTGTCTGAACGAAACACGTTACTTTTTATAAGAGTTCGATGAGTCCACTCTTAAATCAACGCAGGGGTGTTAATGTCTGTCACCACAACACAAGTGAACGTTATAACTGGCTCAACGGTTAGATTGTTGGGCTCGGGATCATCGGGTGGTGGGTTCGGTTCTTTGACCAGGTAGCATGTGTTGTCCTTAAGCAAAGCACTTCATTTCACATTGCTGCAGAGTAATCTGCTAAAAACAAACACCAGTGGTACTTGGGATTTATCACTGCAGCGGATTGGCGGCTCGTTCAAGGTGGTGTAGGGGTATCTTGTCCTTTCAGTCTAAATGTCTTGTAGGCCCGGATAAAATTCGGCCTTGTGAACCTGAAAGCTTGAAATATAAACCAATTCCCTGATGTTGTCCACTATGCAACCATTCAACGCAGTTAATTTCAGAGTATAAGAGAAATAAGGTCTTTTCTTTGGTTATACTTAGCACACTGAAAACCAGTCTACTCAAGACTTACTAGGGTCTTCATATGTAATGTATAGAGAGCTAGGTTTAATTTTTACTTACCACCGAAGAAAGCTTAGTGATGGCGCGTGACATAGTGTTTAGGGTATTAAACCCATGATCCAGTACACTCGGCTGTAATTGAGTAACCCTGCAACGGAACGGAATCCCGTTCAGGAAGAATGTTCTGATTTCGGTCCCTTATGCGCCATAGAAACTGGGTAACCAGGTGAATGAGCACGAGCCCTGTGACTCGGGAGAGTAATACCCAGAGGTTGATAATGACAATGATGATGATGATGATGATGATGATGATGATGACTATGGTGATGATGATGATGATGATGATGATGATGATGATGATGATGGTAGTGGTGGTGATGGTGGTGGTGGTGATGGTGATGTTGGTGATGATCAGGAGAAGGGGAAGGCTAATTCAGGATGATGATGATAATGATAATGTCGGTGATGATGATGATGATGATGATGATTGATGAAGTAGGTCCCACCCGTGATATGCTAATGTTTCTGAAGCTGAAATAAGTGATACACAACACAAGACTAAAATAGTTAACGCAAGCAAAAATGAAAATTATCTTTTTGTACGCTACCGAAATCCTAATATTCCACGTTAGTGTATTTCGCAGAAAGCAGAGAACGTTTACAAGTCTTTTTATTCATTACGAACAATTCATGTTACAGCAACGATATTTTCTTTCAGTCTATGAATATTGGCCGTCTATTAGCTAATATTCGAAAAGAATTTTATCTTATTGCGTGCATAATTCTAATCAACTCGAAAACAAGATTATACATCTCTAGTTGGCATCAAAACTTGGTTATTTTTGTTGCTGTGTTTTTTATTTTATTTATTTAATTATTTTTTGTTGTTGTTTTACTTTAAACACCTGTAGAAAAATAAGAAACTGCTATTTCCCAAAATGTTATATTGCTAGATGCATTTAGCTATTTAGATACTTTCATTTTCTCAAAGTGAGTCTGCTGAATTAAAGAGTGTCTGCATCTTCACAGTTCCATTACCTCTCAAAGGCATATATATTATCTATCTTTCAAAGAAACTATGCTATTAACAGTTGTTCTTTATCACAAAACCTAGTCAACGATGCGACATAGCATATATCTATGTTTGTATGCATGTGTGTATGTATGTGTTTGTGTGTGTGCGTGTGCGCGCGTGTGTCTTTATTGACATCCTTAAAGTAGTGTTTGTACTTAGTAGGTTCTTTGCAGGTGTTTAGTAAAGTATGAAGTCAGGTTAGAGTTGATTAACTATTCAGTGAAACCTGCAACATAATTATTTTCGTTGGCTTCTTAATGAATATTCAGATATTTATTTGAGTTTACAATGGAATTGTTTTTATTTTTTACTTCTCTGCGAAAGTTCAGCAACTTACTGCCGCAGCCTTGTTTGTGCTTGGAAATACAAGGACTACTTAATCCTTCTGCTACCGATAATTCTATTTGCTGTTCGAAGAATGTTTAATTTTTAACAACAGAGAAAATATTAGATATCTTTCATTCAACATTTTTTTCCCCTTTCTATCACAGTATAAAGGAGAGACTCGCAGTCGAGGACCTCGCTGCATCATAATGCTTCTTAATGTTCCATAAAGCATTCTGAATAAAAAGAATTTGAACTCATTCTAATTCAAATTGAATAAGATATTTTAGTTCAAAAGTTCATTAGTGACTGTCATAGGTGATATGGCACAACTGAAATTCTTCTTTGTCTAATACGTTCTATAAAAATATTTTCTACATTCAACCATATACATATTTTATGAGAATATTTGGATTTTGTACCAAGTATGCGGATGATTTCTTGGAAACGTTTTACTCTGTACCAAAGATAATATTAGCCTATTCTTAAAACTTCCTTTATTATCCAGTCTGTAATTGTAGCCATCTTGAAAGACTATTGAAACCTTAAAGATCTGCCTACTTTCTACTCAATATATTTATCGCATTCTATACTGCAGGCAAAGTATTTTAAGATTTTTCTATTACGTCTAATGGTTGCGCTGTTTTAACATGACAAACAGTTTGGCTATTAAAAATGCACACACCATTTTTATTACTGTAGTATTTCCAAGTTAAGCTAACAATTGACAATAATTTGACCGCATTCAATAGACCTGAAAATGGCTCCTTTCCCAAATTTGATAACACTGTGAATATATTGTAAAGCAAATATACACAAGATATAAAAACTATTGCATGGAAGAGAGTATATAACGAAATGCCTTGCAGATGAAAACCAATGAAGTTAATCAACTGAAGATAAGCCAATAGTAGTTCCACTGCGGTTCTGTTAAATTGAAAAACGGTACTGGAAATAGTTGATGCACGCCATTCATGATAGATTGAATCGGATAGATAATACAGAATATATTATAAAATAGTTAAATATCTGGAGCTTCTTTGAAATCTTATGATTTCTGTTTAAATATCTTTACGCAGTTTCTTTAGGTGCACAGTTAGAATAGTGACATCTCCAAGATTTAACTTAGTTGACCCTTCTTGTTAATTTCTGCGTTTTAAAGCATCATTCGGTACCACCAACTGGGACGGTAGAAACGTTTATGTGGGTGCCAATGACAAAGGGGGCTGACGGGGAGATAGATGCATCTGTACAACTTTTTAAATCTTTGCCTTGTATTTAAACGTTAACTTTTAAAACTTATTGTTAACGCAATATTATTATTATGATTAACTGATTGCTACCCAAAATGATAATAACAGCAATTGCAAAAAACAACGGCAACATTGGCAAAGCAAATAGACTTCGAAATAGGAATAATAAATAAACTGAAAGTATACACCTAAGCGTGTTATTTATATATAATAAAGAATTATTATTTAAAAGACTTTGTCAAAATTTGTGGGTATTTCCATACGTGCAATAAAGATGGCTCCTACACCTATAACGTTACGTAATGTTCTAATAAAGACGTGGAATATATTCGCGATGATCTTAAATATAATCTGTGTCCCTCGTTACTTGAAAATATTCTTTTCAACTCTAGGCACAAGGCCCGAAATTTTAAGGAAGAGGGCCAGTCGAGTAGATCAACCCCAGTAGGCAACAGGTACTTAATTTATCGACCCCGAAAGGATGAAAGGCAAAGTCGGCCTCGACGGAATTTGAACTCAGAACATAAAGACAGACGAAATACCGCTAAGCATTTCGCTCGGCGTTCTAATGTTTCTTATTTCTTTACTGCCCACAGAGGGCTACACACGGAGGGAGCAAACAAGGACAGACAAATGGATTAAGTCGATTATATCGACCCCAGTGCGTAGCTGGTACTTATTTCATCGACCCCAAAAGGATGAAAGGCAAAGTCGACCTCGGCGGAATTTGAACTCAGAGCGTAATCTTTTCTACTCTAGGCACAAGGCCCGAAGCTTTGGGGGAGGGGGCCAGTCGATTAGATCGACCCTAGTACGCAACTGGTACTTATTTTATCGACCCCGAAAGGATGAAAGGCAAAGTCGACCTCGGCGGAATTTGAACTCAGAGCGTAATCTTTTCTACTCTAGGCACAAGGCCCGAAGTTTTGAGGGAGGGGGCCAGTCGATTAGATCGACTCAGTATGCAACTGGTACTTATTTCATCGACCCCAAAAGGATGAAAGGCAAAGTCGACCTCGGCGGAATTTGAACTCAGAGCGTAAACATTTCTACTCTAGGCACAAGGCCCGAAGTTTTGGGGGAGGAGTCCAGTCGATTAGACCGACCCTAGTAAGCAACTGGTACTTATTTTATCGACCCCGAAAGGATGAAAGGCAAAGTCGACCTCGGCGGAATTTGAACTCAGAACATAAATAACAGACGAAATACCGCTAAGCATTTCGTCCGGCGTGCTAACGTTTCTGCCAGTTCACCGCCTTGGTCACATGTAAATATTATCAATATTATATACTTAGTGTCTTTGAAGTAGGTTCTGTTTTTTAACGCTATACACCTTTAAAGAGACGTCCCTAAAATATCGGAGCCATCCTAAAATATCGAAGCTTTGCAACAACCCACATACATTATGTGATCTTGACGATGTTTACACTTTTGAGTTGCTTCACCAACATCATCATCATCATCATACTTTAACGTCTGTTTTCCATGCTGGCATGGGTTGGATGGTTTGACCAGAGTTGACAGGCAGGAGAGCTGCATCGGGTTCCAGTCTGATTTAGTTTGGTTTCTGTGGCTGGATGCCCTTCCTAGCGCTAACCACTTTACGTTGTGTGCTGAATGCTTTTAACGCGACTCCGGCACGAGCGCTTTTACGTGGCATCAGTACGAGAGATCTTTACGTTGCACTGGCACAGAGCTGTTACTCTGCTTCTAACTCGAAATTCGAACACTGTTCAGTTCTACTTGTGCGTCGCTTTTGCACATCGGCAAATACATTTCACGCTATGTGTAAACATTCTTCTAGCTGGTTGTTGCCATTCGTTTCAGAAGTGGGGAAATCATATGACACTGATGAACAAAAATAGCTACGTGATATCGATAACTCATTCGTTTCCAAGGCAATTTGTTTTGGTGCCAAGCATTGAAGTCTGATGGTTTTTTCATACTATGCATCTTGAAAAGGATTTCCTTTAAACCAAATACCACAGTTTTGTATCATTTCACAACATATATACTAAGTATGTGATACTGAGGTGCTCTAGGATGGCCACAGCCGCATGGCTGAAACGAATAAAAGTAACACACACACACACACACACACAAGTCTATATACATATATCAATATATACATATATATAGAGAGAGAGATATCATTATAATTATTATTATTAAAAAGGTGTGCAGCTGGCAGAATCGTCAGCACGCTGGACAAAATGCTTAGCGGTATTTCGTCTGTGTGACACCGGTTGAGGTGCTTAGCGGTGTAGCGGCTCCGTGAGTTTGTATCTATTAGTAATTATTTGAGTGCGTCTGTACAGTAAGTGCAAGTTTATATTGACTGTTCTTGTGTTATTTCCTGTTATAATTATTTGTGTGATAGTCTTCGTTCGAAGACTATCGTGTGTTCTCCCCTGTGGGGGAGACATTAATCGCTGGCAAGATGCCGAATAGTGTATCTTCGTCTGGCGAAGAGTCAACCGATGGAAAAAATATTGAAAGTTTATTGTTTGGAGATGTTTCAGATTCTTCTGAAGGTGAATCGCGAAAACCAACGAATTCTACTGTGAAAAGCCTTCAAACAGAAGGAAAACAAAAAAGAAGTTTTGCGTCGGCGGCTGGAGGTGGAGCCCGCCAGCTGTCGACAAACAAAAGCGACC
>NC_068993.1:41312833-41313607 GCF_001194135.2 Octopus bimaculoides | reverse complement strand
CAATCGCGCCTGGGGAGGTGAAGGAGGCTTTGGCCGACTGTAAAGCGGGTAGGTCGCCGGGACTTGATGGTCTTCCGTATGAGCTGTATAAATGTATGCCAGACTTGTTCGGGCATCTACTGGCTGACGTTTACGCGAACTGGCAACAGAATGGGCTTATCCCCAGGTCTGTGCGCCGGGGAGTAGTGACGTTGGTCAGAAAGGACCAGGACAAGGGGGAAGTTATAGAGAATTTCAGGCCCATCACTCTGCTAAACGCAGAAGTGAAGATTTTGGCCAAGGTCTTAGCGAAAAGGTTGGCGCGTGTCGCGGATGGTATAGTCGGGGAGGCACAGACATGTGCCATCCCAGGCAGAACCATTCAGGATACCCTCCATCTTATCCGCTATACCATAGAGAGGGTTGGTAATAAATCTGGCAAAGGTGGGGCACTGGTACATTTGGACCAGTCTAAAGCTTTTGATAGGGTTGACCATCGATACCTGGCGACTGTGATTGCGCGGTTCGGCTTGGGCCTTGGCTTCTTCAGGTGGTTTATTGCTTTGTACCACAACATTGATTCGATAGTTCGGGTGAACGGTTTCCTTTCGAAGCCGTTCTGTATCAGACGCTCGGTTCGTCAAGGATGTCCGCTCTCACCGCTTTTGTATGTGGTAGCTCTCGAGCCACTACTGCGGAGGTTGAGTGGCATTCCGAGAGAACCAGGTCTAGAGGAATTTGTTACGGCTTACGCGGATGATATCACTATCAGCGTAACCTCAGTAGCACGCCTAC
>NC_068993.1:41303760-41311914 GCF_001194135.2 Octopus bimaculoides | reverse complement strand
AAAAAGTGCCAGCGATAGATTGGGGCTTGTGGGGTCGGAGCGTGGCCTGATCATCGCTTCATTTGTGTTGTCTAATGTACTGTTAATGTCATTCGATTTTTTTATATTTTATATAATTTTTAAAGTCATATTTTATGTAAACCATTCGCATTACTGATCCCAATCAGTTGTTTTGTACCATTCTGTGTTTAGCCCCCTGTGGGCAATAAAGAAATTGGTATTTCGTCTATCTTTACGTTATGAGTTCAAATTCCATCGAGGTTGACTTTGCCTGTCATCCTTTCGGGGTCGATAAATTAAATACCAGTAAAACACTGGGGCCGATGTGATCGACTTACCCCCACCTCACAAATTTCAGGCCATTTGCCTATAGTAGAAAGGATTATTATTATTATTAAAAGGCGGCGAGCTGGCAGAATCATTAGCACGCTGGACGAAATGTTTAGCGGTATTAATCACCCCTTGCTACGTTCAGAGTTCAAATTCCACTGAGGTCAAATTCGCCTTTCATCCTTTCCGGGTCGATAAATTAAGTACCAGTTAAGTACTGGGGTCGATGTAATCGGCTAGTCCCCTCCCACCAAATTTCAAGCCTTGTACCTATAGTAGGAAGGATTATCATTATTATTATTATTATTAATATTAAACACGATTATTCACAATGAATTCGAAGCTTCGGCAAGTTAACCAATCGTCGGACTGGCGAAAAACCGAAAAAAAAGCTCTTTAAGGCGGTGCTCCAGCATGGCCGCAGTCGAATGACTGAAATGAATAAAAGACCGTATGACAATCTTCCACGCTGTTTCCGACTGTCAAATCCATCCATAAAGCCTTGGTTGGCGAAGGGCTATAGGAATGACACTTGTCCATTGTACAACGCGATGGAACAGAACCTAAAACCACAAGGCTGCAAAGGGAAATTCTTAACCACACCGCTGTACCTTGCACCAAGAACTATTCTGAAGATGTCAGGGATCCAATTTTATCGCATATTTGCAGTGTTGTCAAACGCGTAAGCGAGTCAGTAATATTCTGTTATCAAATGCGACATCTGTTGCATTATCTGCTCACTCCCAATTATTAAAACTAATCAATCTGTTGGCTATGATTGATATAAAATTCTAATTTTATTAATGATACGAATCTCATTCTGAATTATTAGCTTATTTTGTTCGAACGTTTCTTAAAGTAGTATGCAACGAAACCTTATTCCTTTGGAAAGCACTTGAAAATTCCAAAATTAACGGCATCCATTGGCACGTTTCTTATCGAGCGTAGAACGGTATGAGACAGAAATATATCATTTTCATCATCATCATCATCATCATCATCCTCATCATTATCATTATTATTATTATTATTATTATTACTATTCAGTAGTTTTATTTTTATAACATACTTTCACTTCACTGCCGAGCGCAGCTCTGTGTGCCTTGGGTATGTGCTGTGGTTTGCTGTGATGCTCTCATTATTATTATTATTATTATTATTATTATTAAGGCGGTGAGCTGACAGAATCGTTGGCACCGGGACGAAATGCTTAGTGGTATTTCGTCTGCCGCTACGTTGAGTCGACTTTGCCTTTCATCCTTTCGAGGTCGATAAATTAAGTACCAGTAGAGTACTGGGATGGATGTAATTGACATATCCCTCCCCACAAATTCTTGGTCTTGTGCCTATACTAGAAAGGATTAATATTAAAATGGCGTTGAGCTGACAGAATCATTAGCACGCCGGGCATGATGCTTAGCGGCATTTCGTCTTCACGTTCTGAGTTCAAATTCCGTCGAGGTCGATTTTGGTTTTCATCCTTTCGTGGTCGATAAATTAAGTACCAGTGAAACACTGGGGTAGACTTAATCGACTGGTTCCCCCAACGATCACCACCAAATTTCAGGCCTTCTGCCTTTAGTAGAATGGATTATTATTATTATTATTATTATTATTATTATTATTATTATTATTATTATTATTATTATTGGAAAATATTTTTGTTTATCTTTCATGTGTTCTACTTTTCCCTCTCCTTCATCTCATTCTTCGCTCTTCCTCCCGCACCTTCTCTACATCTACCTCTCCATATCTTTTTCTAATTTGGGGGAGCGGATATATCCAGTTCTGTCGGTCCTCGCTACGAAAATAGAGAGTCTGTTGTGTGGATAGACTGGGATAGTTCTCAAATACTTACACTTGACAGGCATAAAGTCTGGTATTTTTAGAAATGGAATGCGAGATAACATGTTCAGCCTTTTCTCATTATTATTAGTGACGCAAACGAAGTAAAATTGCTTTAGCTAGAAATCGAAACTGGGATGCGAAATTATTTAACAAGGTGTTAATAGATAAAAGCTCGCTGGTAATAGTAACTTTTGGTTAATATCTATGCTGCAAGATATAAGTATACCAGTATACGTGATACAACTGATTAAAGTTTTGGGCGATATGTTTTCAGGCATGATATTTATTTATACTTGGAGATGTAAGCCGTTAGAGCACTCTAATGATGGCGGAATGGAAACTTTCCAGTATAAAGGCAAGTTTGGTATCGACTCTGACTTTTATTACTTTCAGTGTATGTGTGTGTGTGTGCGTGTGTGTGCGTGCTCGTGTGTGCGCGTGTGTGTGTGTGTGTGTGTAGAAACGGTGATGATAGGCTTGGGAATCCGTTAAACAAGTGGTGTCCAAGCATTTCAGCAGATCACTCTCAAAGCAAGCTTTTCAGTAAAGCAGAAAATGATGCAAGAAAAATTCAAATCATGCGCACACAGACCCATCACCACCACCATCACCATCTCCACCAATAGTAACAACAGCAACTTTACATACTCAAGTACATACATATGTATTATATATACAAGCACATACAAACAGACAGAGAGACCTACATACATACAGACTGACAGAAAGACGGACAAGCACACTGCCTAAATACTAATCTTGAAAAATTAGGCTTCTCAAAACCAGAAAGGAGAAAGATGATTCGAAGACTACAGATCCAATCCATCACTGAAACTGTAAAAATCTGTAAAAATTTCCAGAAGTTTATCTTTTAAACTTGCGATTCTTTCATATGACTTTCAGATTACAGGTCCGCAGTAGCAGAGCTTTGACTCTTCAAGGCGAAGCAGAAGCTCGATCTGGAAAGTTCCCCTGAACTCCGAACTACCCGTCGAATAATGTTCCTCCAGAGACTCAAACGTGTTTTCTTCAATTCGATTTTGGTCTCTATCCTGATCTATGGTCATAAATATTGAGTGATGACCGAAAGAGCACGATCGCGAATACAAGTGACCAAAATTGATGGAAACAGTCAGTTATAGCACGTAAAACAGAAGAAAATCTTAGGATCTTTTCAGTTTATTTCTTTGTTAAAATCACTTTATTTCTGTCACATATTATTTTGGAAAGTTTATGAAAATCTCTATAATATCTTCTCTGAAATTATAGGGAATTTGATTTTAGAATAAATCAATATTGTTATATCATATTTTATAGCCTTCATTTAACTGAAACAAAATATATCTCTCAATATGTTCCACCCATCATCACCACCAACCCCGTCGCTTCCTTAATCTATCTTTTGTGTCTACATGTCCATGCAAGCAGCCATTTATAGTTTCATACACCCGCTTCTCTTTTTTAATCACTTAGTTTAGAATCATTAATCCAAGCTAGTCTATTATTTGGCGTTATTTTCCCATTAGTTTAATCTTGACGAATAGGAAAACTTCGATTCTTCTCTCGATTTTAAATAGAACAGGCTATCAATAAGTGACGGAAAAGATTCAATTAAATTCCGATTTATAAACCGCACCTTCCCACTCTGTTGTTGAATTCAAGCTGTGATTAATGCAAAACAAGTCAGAATTGCATCAAAGCTACAGTTGATCTCTTTCAGCACACCTTCTATAGTTAATTGGCAGAAACATTGAAGGGACGAGGTAAAGACTGGGAGAATACAAGCATTAAGTAAAGATGAATAATAACAACCAGACCAAATTGAAAAAGACACAATTCATGGAATCAATTTCGTGTTTTCTTAAGGAATGTGTGACAAAGCATTGAAAAACAAATTTCAACCTCATTCTATACAACCATCTTAAATTCTATGTAGTGCATGTATTTATTGTATCAAATTTCTAAATAGATGATAAACTATTTGTTTGCTATTGTTATGAAATGAAACTGTAAGCAAGTTAGTTACTGTAATTCTGAGATTACGTGAATGCAATTCGTACCGATTACACTATACACTGTAAGATATTCTGTACGGGTTTTTCTTTTTCCTAACTTTAGTATTGTACAGAAAAATATTCAGCTTGAAACTATGACGGCCAAATGTATCTGTAATTGGATTGAGATTCTACTAAACAGAAAATAAAATTGTCGGATTGTCAGAGGAAAAAAGGTTTACTTGCTCTGTAAAGCTTTTAAACTATTACATAAAATGAACAAGAAAATACCTATACCTTTGTTTATGGATGTGAAAATCTTTATGTGCATCTAAAAAAACACAAGCATCATAGTTAAATGTGTAAACACAAGAAAACATACCCAAGAAAGCATCGTAACATGCATGCTTATATAATAAGGGTTTTGGTTGTTTAAAAAACAGCTGCGCTCCTTTTTGCTGAGTGGCGTTTGGCTAGAAGCAAACTAATAGAAAGGTGAATACATTTCTATTCCCAGTTTAAACATTTTCTTTTCATTTGCATCTGTTATACATGAGAAAAAAGCACGAACATTATAACTTATTATTATCCAATCTTAGAACATCTTACTTCACAAATGTTTGAAACGCATTAATGATTACGTGGCTGTGTGTAGAAGATTTACTGAAGGTATTAGGTATAAGTATTTAAGTGAAAGTATTGTTTCTGATATTTTTGTTTTACTTAATTACAGAAGGAAGGACAGAACCCATAACACTTTTTTGAGATCTCCAAAAATGGTAGGAAGAAGAGACTACCTAATCTGTTGTCCATATTTCTAGTGTAAATACTTGGTAAACCAAACGAAGAATCAGACGTTTCGTGTTAAGCCGAAGAACAGATTCACTCCACTGCCGCAAAATAGAAATGTATGTGACAGCTTGCAGAAAAATTGGTCATGGCACCAATTTTTAATCTACAGCTACGTCCTTCACCATAAAGAATCCACAGTGTGCACACACGCGCGGTGGTGGTCATAGTAGTAGTAGTAGCTGCTGCACCAAATTTTCGCCTTGAATCCTTAAAATTTATCGGTTTCCCTACCTCATAATGGAGGGTCGGTTAATTATGTGTGTTTCAATTTAGAATAAGGGATCCGTATAAATTTAAAACTTTCTTGAGAATACATTCAGCATTGTAGCTGCATGAAGCTGGTCACACAAAAATTTATACCCCTCACATTTCATGTAGACTTATGTAGAAAATACATACTAAAAAACACCAGTCAATATGTAGTTACTTAAAAGTATTTCCTGTTGTGTCTATCATAGAACGTGTGTGTGTGTGTGTGTGTGTGTGTGTGTGTGTGTGTGTGTGTGTGTGTGTGTGTGTGTGTGTGTGTGTGTGTGTGTGAAAGCGATATGAAGTACGACACGTCACGTTAGGCGAGATTGCGGAATGCAAACCGACTTATAGAAGATACAGAAAAGAAGTATCATATTCAATGCTTTACAGAACATACACGCGTTGCACCGAATTACCGACATAATTACATAAAGGCTGTAGTAACATTACATAATCTTGCACCGCACCTCATCCGTGTTCCATAATAAATACGAAAGATGTTCAAGGTTCATATATATTTAGGTTTCCGTCAACTGTATTCCATTCGTAAAATAGTAGTGGAGATTACGTTGGAAAACATTTTCCCCCAAGGATGTGTTCTCTACCAGTAGGATCGAATCGAAACCAATTGGTTAAAAAGAAAACATCTTAACCACATACCACTGAAGTATTATCGCTTTCTTAGAAAACTTTAGCGATCAATTGCTATCCTAGATTGTTATCAGTTACAACATAAATAATATTCTCTGATGCAATGAAGATTAAAATAAAAATTGCCTTAACCAGTTATGTATGTGTAAATACATACATACCTATACATTGATTGTCATGTGAATGTGTGTGTGTGTGTGTGTGTATATATATATATATATAAATATTTGAAAACGTATTTCTGTATTGGTTGTTGGAACATGACGTGTGCGTGTGTATGTGTGTACGTATGTAGTTCTGCGAATGTGTGTAGAGAAATACTTATTTATGTATTCCTAAAGGCATAAACACACGACTCCATGATGTCTTTAGCTTTGCTGTTTTTCTATTTTCTCAGAAATACATATATTCTTTAAAATATATGTATTTTGTGGGTGTGGATGTATATATATATGTCTGTTTGTCTGTCTATCTCTCGCTTTCTCTCCTATATGTACATATATATATAAATATATATATACGCGTATATATGTGTGTATGTATGTATAGACAGATAAATAAACAGATAGATAGATAGATAGATAACATGACATACATATATGTATTATGTAATATATTAGGGAGAGAGAGGGGGAGAGGGAGAAAAAGAAAGTAGGTATAAGAAATACTAATTTTGTTTTATTGATATTTTGAAATAAGATATAATAAGATAATTATTTCTCTTTTATACGAGCAAATTTATTTAGATATAAAGTGCATGACGTTCATGCCTTTCCCAGAGTAGATTAGCTGCAGACTCGATCGGAAATGTAAACGGGATGCATCACCTGAAGATCCCAAATGAAGCCGCTGTCTTGTTTTGTGGCATTCACAACTCTCATACGTGTATGTGTGTATGTGTGTGTGTGTGTATTAAGGGGTAAGGAAAACAAAACCAAGGTAGCACGAATATCTCAACTCATTTAGAATATCTAAATAGAGTAAGCCTACTACAGATCCCTAGCTCCAGCCCCAGTCCCAGCTGTGAACTTGGAACCGAACTGATGACCAACACTGACGAAGTGAACTTACTGGTTTAGATCATTAGCGAACTAAAACCCTCATATTCTTTGGGTTCAGTCCCACTGCGCGGCACCTTCCGCAAGTGTTTTCTACTATAACCTCGGGCCTGTCCGAAGCCAAAGCGTTTGGTAGACGAAAACTAAAAGAAGCCCGTCGTATATATATATGTATGTATGTATGTATGTATGTATGTATGTATGTGTGCGTCTATATGCTTGTGTGTTTGTGCTTGTCCCACCAACATCGCTTGACAAACGACGCTGGTGTGTTTACGTACCCGTAACTTAGCGATTCGGCAAAAGATAACTGATAGAATAAGTAATAGGCTTACAAAGTCATGGGATCGATTTGCTCGACTAAAGGCGGTGCTGCAGTACGGCCTCAGTCAAATGACTAAAACAAGTAAAAGAATAAAAGAATATATATATAATTTTTCATGTTTTACTTGTTTCACTCATGACACTGCGGTTATGTTGGACTGCTTTAAGTCGAACAAATCAACCACTTTTTAAAGCCTCGTACATATTCTATAGGGTTCCTTTGCCGAACCGCTCAGATACAGGGACGTAAACAATCCAACACCGGTTCTCAAGCGATGGAGGAGACCAAACACAGGCTCAAATACACACGCACACACATACGACGGCCTCTTTCACTTTTTCTCTACCGAATCCACTGTTTGTTTCGAATTTGGAAATCACTAGAAGTACTCTGACGACTTCGAAATTCGAAAGAAATATGATTAGTCTCATAAGTTTTACCATCTGAATAAAGAGATTACTTAATAATCCTACACGTTACGTACTCTGCCTTAAAATCTTATTCTCCCACTTTCGAAGACGAATATTATATATATATATATATATATTAATAAATTATAGGGTGGCAAAGAAAATTTTAGAAATTTTATTTACCACCAGTGGCCTAGCGAGAGTAAAAACAGTCAATAGACTATGTATTATTCATTAGAAATGCAGAGACGCCTATAATAGGACATCTACTCGCTAGAAATAGCAGCAAAAATACTACATACCACAAAGTTAGGGATAATTTCGAAAGGAAATGAAAAATAAAAAATAAATAGTTTTTATTTTTTATAAGTTTTTATTTTTCATTTCCTTTCGAAATTATCCCTAACTTTTGTGGTATGTAGTATTTTTGCTGC
>NC_068993.1:41292147-41302899 GCF_001194135.2 Octopus bimaculoides | reverse complement strand
AGTTCAAATCCCGCCGAGGTCAACCTTGTTTTTCATCCCTTCAGGGTATATGAAATAAAGTCACTGTCAAGTACTCAGATCGATTCAAGCGACTTGTCCTATCTCCTCAAAATTGCTGGCCTCAAACAATGCATTGGTTCGGTGACATTTTCAAGAGACATGTTGTGATCTCGGTCACTTAGACGAGGGGTTTTCAAACTTTTTGACTTGCGGACCCCTTTATATTTCAGGCTTTACCTTAGGGACCCCCTTATAAACGCTTATGAAAGTTATACATAAATATTTGCTTAAAACATCATATATTTTTATATTTATTTATTTAACAGTATTTAACAAATAAGTTTATTGTCAATTAAAAGATTTCGATTAAAAATCATATATAAAATCAAATTGCCCATAAAAAGTATTTGCTGTCCACGGACCCCCTGTCTTGTCCTTGCGGACTGCCTGTGGTCCGCGGACCACAGTTTGAAACCCCTGACTTAGACAACAAGAAAACGGGATATACGGCGTTATGATTCTTATAGTAAAGAACTAATATTTGGCATGGCTATGTGGTAAGAAGTTTGCTCCCCAACTACATGGTTTCTGGTTCAGTCCCACTGCGAGGCACCTTGGGCAAGTGTCTTCTACTATAGCTCCGTGTCGACCAAAGCCATGTGAGTGGATTTGGCTCTACTGAAACTGAAAAAAAGCCCATCTTATACATATATATATGCATGTGTGTGTGTGTGTGTGTGTGTATGTATGTATGATTTTATATGTGTGTGTCTATGTGTGTCCCCAGCCATCGCTTGACAACCGATAACGGTGTGTTTATGTGCCCATAAAATAGCGGTTCGGAAAAAGAGATCGATAGAAGAAGTATAAGGCTTACAAAGAATAAGTCCTGAGCGCGATTTCTTCGACTACAGCTCTTTAGGGTCGTGCTCCAGTATCGCTGTAGTCAATTAACTGAAACAAATAAAAGAATATAAATGTCACTGTTGTCACATACTTAATGCATGTGTTTTGTTTAACCGCTTATAGGCCGCAGTATTTCATCAAGGGAAAGTCCTTTTAAGACGTAGAGTGTTAAAAAACATAAAAACACTGTATATCTCAAAACCAGGCGAAACGAATCTCCCAGGTGATGAACGACGACAGATATCAATACTTCGCTGTTATTTCAGCTCATCGGTGTCTTATAATCAAGCCAGCTTCGAAACGAATTCAAATCTCTGGTCTGATATATATTCAAATGGCGTAAAATTTATCTGCTGATGTGCAACAGCAACGCACATCTTGCATATTAATTCCACGATTGTATGCTTTTTGTTTAAACGCATTAAGGCTTCAACATTTCGTCCAAGGAAGCTCTCTTTAAAACGTAGAGTGTTAACATTTATATATATATATATACATATATATATATATATATATATATATATATATATATATATATATATATATATATATATATATACGTAACAAACCGATTGCAAAGTGGTGGGGCGCAAATACAAACACAAAGACACGCACGCACACAAGCACTTACACTCACGACAAGCTTCTTCACAGTTTCCACCTACGAAATTTACACACAAGCATTGATCTAGCCGGTATAGGTACCAGACTAAAATTAAGTACTAGGTCCCACTTGTTCGGCTAAACCCTTCAAGGTAGTCATTCAGCATAGCCACAGTCCAACAACTGATACAAGTAAATAATATTGCCAAAATGTTTCCTTCTTTAGATATGTGTCCATGTGTATGCTGATTTAAAGCGGGTTAAGCCTATATGTGGTCATTCGTATTACTGAAAATTGCAGCTAAGTCTCATTCTACTATTAGACGCTTAGCAGTCACTCGTAAGCGAATATGACCTGACAGTTTGTACAACTGTGCCTATGTAGTCGAAAACAGACACAGATAACCTCTTAAGCCTCTCACTCTTGAGCCAGCAGAACATTGGAATATATCATTCGGATGAAGAGAAAGCGGCACTTATATTATACTAGGTGCTCATTTACAATCTATTTGACTGGAGAACGTGAAATGTAGTAGCTTGTTCAGGAATACAAAGCACAAATGAATACAGAAACTGAATCTATGACCTCATGATTACGAGTGCAACGCCGTAAGCACTAGGCTATGCGCTTTAGATGCACGAAACCAAAATGAAAGATAACATCTTCTTGTATGTGATTCTTTTGATCATAGGTTTTCTCAGTCAGATCTGACCTTGGGCTAAACAATAAATTGTACAAATGTACCTCATCAAAAGCTATTATTAATATTTTCCTCTAACGACTAGATATAGTTGCCTTATTATTGTAGGAACAGAAATATCAGTAACTGCATGTATTTGATGTTTTTGCCAAGAATCAAATGACATCGTTGGATAGGTGGATTTTGATGGGTTCTCCGTCGTTTCGACGCTAAACACTCAGTTGCTTGATCAGTTGATCTAACTGCTGATTAAATTATCCTATAAATGGAAGATATTCCACAGACACGTCTACTCTTAAAGCGGCGGAATATGTAACAAGGTTAGACAGTTGCGTTATTGGTATAAACCATCCCTCAGGCTTCCACACAGTTTCCGTTTATCTAATCTCATTCACAAACACTGAATTGACCCTAAGTTATAGTAAAAGACTTTTTCCAAGATACCATGCAGTGGAATAGAACCGACGGTTTTCTATCAGCAGACGGACTCTTTTTCACCACTCGGTCATCGCCTGCGTCCAGACTGAGGCGTGTCGCGAGCCCAAGGATTGAAAAGACCAGAGCTATAGAAAAAAAACAGGTTTTCCTATGGTGCATAAGATTAAAACGGTTTCCTTTTTTTCCAAATGTGGCGCCTGTTTGTCTCAGGGTTAATTCCCAGATATTACTGGGCTTATTTGTTGCTGAGCGAACTGCAGCAACATGAAATGAAATGGGTTTTTTTACTCAAGAGCACAACTTATGGTGCAGGAATCGAAACTACTATCTTTCGGTCATGAGTGCAACATCCTGCCCACTAAGCCATGCGTCTTCATTTGTATCTATAAATGGATTAGAATTATTTAGCATGTTTGAAGAGACCTGGCAGTTTTTATCGAACAATTTAAAAATAACTTAATGTCGTTTAGAAATAGGAATAATTAGGTTACGTTGCTTCTTTGCTTCGAGATTTCGGATGAACGTCTAGCAGATAAACAACAACAGATAAGCATGATATAGAGTTGATATGGGAGTAAAATTACAGAAACGTTTCCTTGGTTAATCGTTATATTTTGAAAACTAATGACGAAAGGAAATTGAATTATTGAAACGACAGTAATAAGAAAATTATTGATGCATTATCAGACAATACACTTGAGGAAAAGAACAGTTGCTTAATATAGCAACCTACGTGTCTTTTTAAATATTTGTATAATTTTATTCAGTGACTTTCTCTAGGTCAAATTTAAACCTAGTCACGACGCGGACAAATACATTCTACTTCAGGTCTTTTTAAGTTCAAAATAGTTGTAGCAAGTGTTTCAGCGAAGACTAGAATAAAATACAGAATATAATATAAAAGTTAAATCATTCTTTCTCTAACTGCATAAGTATTTGTTCATATAACATCATGGCAAGTGGCTTAAAACATTTGTTTAATCCCTGTAGTGTTGACATTTCTGCAAGTATATGAATTTCATATATTTTTGCTGAGTAACTTGATATTTCCTGCGGAGTGGTATCCTAAGTAAAATGCGAGCAGCCCTGATGTAATTTCTTAAAATACTAGAATGCAATATTCCTAATAATAAAAAAAGAGGGAATATTATGATCATGCCACACTACTGTAACAAGAGCTGACTCATAAATAATAAGTCAATTGAATGGCTAAAGAACTACTGTTTAAAAGACTTCATGTCTGCGCATTGGGATGCAGTATTCAATAACAAAGATAAACTGGAGACTTGTGCGCAGTCGTTCCATTATAGATACAATAATTAGTTATAATAGTATCCACAGCTCCATCATAGTTCCACCAATGGATGAATGAATTAGAGTAAACAAATGTTTACTTATAAAACTTCTCGTAAGTCAAGTTGTCGTTTCTTCTCGACTAAATTAGAAATAAATGTAAATAGTTGTAGTCAAAGATTATTCTTGTAGTTATTCATTAAGCATGATTGAGCAGTCTTATGATCAAAAGTATTTCATCCATTTATTGAGACATAGTGTATTAAAGAAGATAACATTTTGTGTTTTCTTGTTCTTCATATAAGACAATAAGGTGTGGCTCGTGAATAGTAGTGGTTGCATGTGTCAGCATGATTTCATCCTGTAACTTGATCTACGAAGAGAAATATAAACAGTTATATAAATAATATGCATAATTCATTATGGGAAAACAGACTCTTTAAAGGCATATGCGCAAGTTTGTAGGTATGTGGATGAGGGCGCGTGACTAAATGTTTAGAGGATTGTAGCCACGATCGCCAGATCGTAGTTTCGATTTTCGAATTGAGTGGTGCGTTGTGGTTTTCAGAAAAACACTTCGGCTTACGTTGACCAACTCATTTCGACATCAGCTATATTGACATCAGCATTGTGAGATCTAGTTGCGTTTCCTCAGGTGATATGTATATACTGTCTCCGTAAGTTCAAATTCTCGACTTCAAGAGCACCCTTTCTATATGTCGTGGCCTGAATTTAGTAGTAGTCACTGAATTTATCAGTGTGTTGTTGCTGAAGGACCGTATATCACAACCTGATAAACTCAGTGACTACTACTAAATTTAGTCCTTGACAAACAGAGAGGATGTTCTTGAAGTCGAGAATTTGAACTTACGGAGACAATATTTACACATATCACCTGAGGAAACACAACTAGATCTCATGATGCAGGAAAGCGGTTGCATAATCATGTACCTGCACACCTGGTGAACTATGTTGCGTGGAAACAATTGTAGTAATTAAAAAATAAATCTCCAACCGTACGTTCCCCTTGTTGACTCCAATTTTTTCATTTCTCAATTCACACATGATGGGATGCCCAAACGCGAGCCTGGAAGTATGTATAATACTACTACTGGAGAGTACAGGGTAAATCTGAAGGCGGACGAGCTTTATGCTGTACTCTACTACGTAACAGAATATACCACAACTATATACATATATACATATATATACATACATATATATATATATATATATATGTGTGTGTGTGTGTGTGTGTGTGTGTGTGTGTGTGTACGCATATATATGCGCATATATATACGCATATATATACGTATATATACATATATATTAAAGACATATATATATATAGAGAGAGAGTCACGAACGTGTTTATTGTATCAAAAATTGCCAGGCTACGCTGAGTTTTACCACGGTCTAAGCTGCCCACGACTATCATGTATAGCCAAGCCTCATGTGAGACTCAAAGTAGACTCGCAATTTCTTTTTTATGTAAAGTTACATCCACTCTAAATAAGGGGATACCCTTCTTTATATATATATGTGCGTGTGTGTGTGTGTGTGTGTGTGTATGTGTGTGTGTATGCATGCATGTATGGCCACAGCTCATGAGCTGAAACTAGATAAAATGAAAATGAAAAATGAAATATATATATATATATATATATGTATATATATGGACGCTTTTCTTCAGTAGGTTTTCTGGTATATGAGTTATTGTGCTTTTCATATCTGGAATGCTCGTCTGTTTAAAATTCTTCTGTAGCAGTATTGACAAAAGAAGTGTTTATCAAATAGTGTGCAGAAGCTTTTAACTATATTAGTTTTTACTGTTAATGAGAACCTGGTGTGAAGCCAGATCGTAATATGAGGTCTATGAAAGAAATTAGCAATAGTTGTGCTCATAGTATTGATTAAATTCTCAAACTTTACATGCGATTGGCATGATTTAGCGTTTACACATTTTAGACTCACATTAGACTTGTAGTGGGGTTCATAAATATTGTGATCGAAATGAAGGATGATATATAAGACATTCGCTACATTTGGGTTGGTATTAATGATTATTTTTGCGTTCAGCAAATTGATGGTGCTGATAAGGTCCCTTCTAAATTTAGCGTATGTTCATGTCTACACAAGACTATGTCATCTCTACACAAAACTGTGTCGGAACTGTTGAATAAACTTTTCAAAACATCCTATATATGTGGACCGATGCAATCACATATATCTGCGCTTACATACGACCCCATACTTAACATCGAATAAACATATGATGACTGATATTTTATCCATACTGTGACCTTATCGAAAAGTAAAGGCTTGGCACATATGGTGATCTCTAAGCCAATGTAATCTATAACGTTGTATCGTTATCAAATACTGAACGGATATGGACGGTAGAAATTAGAAATATCGAATAATAATTGTAGAACTCCGTTCATCACTAATGTTGTTCAACCTCTCGATTACTATGTTGATATTGGTTCAATGCTGGAGACTAATTTCTCTCTTAAATTTGTCATTAATTTTGTTAAGTGTATTTCAGATGATGCCAATTATGTAAAACAGGAGAAACTATAATATTGAAAAACTTAAAAATTTCATGTCATTGTTCAAGCAATAGTGTGGAAGCACAGTCGTGCCCTTTCCAAGATTGATAGCCTTGAAAGGGAAGACCAGCAATGGACATAGATAGTTTGTATACAGTAAGTAGAGGTTTCATCTAGTGGTTGATCGAAAAAGTCTGAATGCAAAGGAACCTTTATGCTCTATGTTTAAATACCACTAAGATCAACTTTACTCTTCACCCACCGACAAAAAAAAATGTTCCAGCCAAATACTAGGATCGATTAAATCAGCTACACACAATTACAAACAAACAAAACATTCACACGTTCACACTTATACATACAAACATATGTGAACATACACGTTTTAGCTCTTGTATCAATGCTAGAAACCAATATATATATATATATATATATATATATATATATATATATATATATATATATATAGATAGATAGATAGATAGATAGATAGATAGATAGATAGATAGATAGATAGATGTGTATATATGAGCACAAGTGTAAGTCGTGAAATATTAGACCATTTTTTTAATAGAAGTGTGAACTGCACTCAGAACGTGCCAATTTTCTTTATGTTCTTCGAAAAGCTTATTCTATATCAAGAGAAAATGTAACTATAAAAAAAAATTGCAAAATCTTGTAATAGCTCGAGTTGGAGAACCTGAAATATAATACCTTGATTAATTAGTTGTTATCTCTGTAATAGGTGCAGGACAATTGAATACAGAGTGTAACAGAGTTCAAAAGAAAATCTGGAGCAATAGTTTACCATGTACTAACACACTTCAGCACTAGTTTAGTTAATTGGCCCCAGATGTACTGCAATGATGTGGATGCTGTAGATACGCAAACAAATGCTTGTGCAGATAAATATATCAAAAAGAATGTGATCGTATTTCTCCACGCCATGTTTTCAAACCCTGACCCTCCCCATTCATTCATGTACACTCTTTCTTTGTTTTCTATATTCTCCATCTCCATTTATCTATCTGTTGTTATATATCAAACTTCCTTTGCTCCTCTTCTGTGCACACGCACACACACACACACACACACACACACACACACACACACACACACACACACATGGTCTCCGCCCACTTTCTCTCCCTCACCCTCTCTCTTCTCTCGCTTTAGATATTTGTTGCGTTATATCTTCATCTCACAACATTGCTGACTTTGATGGATTCATTGCCCTCTTTCTCTTGCATTTCATGCAATATTTTCTACTCACTACGCATATTACTCTACCTTTAGATTCTCCCTCACTTCCATTCAAAATATTTCTACTAGCATAGACAGATGTAATAGTTAAGATATAGTTCGCATATCTGAGACAGTGCTGATATTATACACCCAAAAGTCGGTGTTTAAAATTCAGGAGAAATCCGTCCAACTCAATAGTAAAGACTCGATCATTAACATACTTGATCCACTTGCTCGCATCTACTTGTACTGAGGCTACTCTACATTTCTTCTGACACTAAAAGAACTACCTCTGCTCCTCTGAATTAGATAATTGGATACGTCCTTTCTCGGGACCAACGGTTCACACACACACACACACACACATTTCATCCCGACACTTTTTCTGTTCTTCCGTGTTAACAAGAGAGCTCCCACTTCAGTTATTTTCTTGCTAATGAGAGAGGCTCCCTCGGCCTTTCCGAGCTAAAGAGAATACTCCCTTACCCAGTTCTTTCTGAGCTAACGAAGGAGACCCCCACCACTCCTGTCGGAGCTAAAGAGGAAGTTTCTTAGACAGACCTATCGAGAAGCACACCCACCATTCTGTCGTTTGGGAACTAATGAAGGAACATCAGCATGGTATGAACAATAGCCAAATACACAGCAAAATCATACTCATCGAAAATTAAAATGTCATACTGGAAAGTATGGACCTGTACATAATAAAATTATAAACATAATTATCTCATGGAACGCTTTTAGTCATTCCTAAGCCTATTCGACCACGGGTAATCCGGGACTAAACAACAATAACCCTTCCTCCCCGTAACTACAATCCTCTGGAATTCTTTCCCATGCCAAGTAGCATTTTTAGTTAAACTATAGATGATGAAAACGAGCATCAACTCCATCAAGCTTATCACTCTGCGAGGACGTACAACAGTTGTGAGTTATTTCCTCTTGTCTATTAACAAACATACGGAAATAATTATTTCAAATTTTTGCCGCAAGGGCAGCTTAGGGGAGGTGGGGATTTGTCGATTACATCGACATCAGTATTCTACCGATACTTGTTTTATCGACTCCAGTGGTCAACTGGTACTTGTTTTATCAACTCCGAAAGGATGAAAGGCAAAGTCGACCACGACGGAATTTGAACTCAGAAAGTAGTGACCGGCGAAATGCCGCTAAGCATTTCGCCCAGCGTGCAAACGATTCTGCCAGCTCGCCGCCTTAACGTACAGAAATAATATGACGAGAATGTTAATATTCATATAAAGTTTCAAGTTCGAATCGAGTTCTAGTCTTCGAATTCAACGAATTGTCTGTAGTTTCGTAATTGCCGCATACTACAGACGATTCTGGTAATGAATTCTTTGAAATGTGTAATCTTTTCGAGTATATTACTAACAGTTCCGTTGATGACTCCTTACAATATTATTTCTTGCGTCTTTAATCTTTTGTCTGTTCTGTGCATCACATGTGACATGCAGGATGATAAAATGTGTCAGAGAGGCCTGAACACATTTCTCTGGCGTCCATGTATCATATGTGATACACATTTCCAATTTTTTTCAACTACTAGAGTTATTTGGGACATATAAAAATAAAGTTTCATATTATTGAGAACGTATGAAAGAATGCATTACTAAAAGTCTGAAAAACAATCATGAACATTTACAACAAACCTATGAAAATACTTTGAATAAAGTAATGAATGGTTAATGAATAAGTTAATGAACGGCAAAAAGTTCTATAATTAAGATGAAAAGAAATTTTATATTTTGACGTAAGTTGAGTAAGGCGTGTATCGAGACCGATTCAAAGGTTTGGCTTCACAGAAATTTCTTTCCTGTTCTCTATAGTAATTTTAAAACTACTCCTTTAGACGAATATGAAATTGTTTCAATTGATCGAAATTTAGGATTGATATTGATCTCAGCTTTTATACTTAGCTTCCCTTCTTGTGATCCGAATAGTGTTTGTTTCGTTGCCAGATAATAAAGCCAAAATGCTGAGGGGGACTTTTAAATAATGGACGACTGTCTTGAAACGGAATTGAAGTCTGTTTTCAAAGTTTCCAACTTACTGACATTTTTAAACTTCTGTAGCTTATAGTAAAAGAATGCAAAAAAAAAATTAAAAAAAAAAAAATAAAGACCAGAAAAAAATAAGACAAAAACATTAAGAAAATTATAAAAGAGAAAAACAAAAACGAAGATAATGGATAATATATAGACAGGAAAGAGACATAAACATCGCTTGAAGAATGAAAGAAACCAATAAAATGGTAAAATAAAATAGAAAGTGGAATAACAACAACAACAACAACAACAACAACAACAACGACGACTGTTTTTTTTTTAAATCTAGCCTTAGAGCAATATAAACTGACAAACGAAAAAAATTAGTGATTCTACATAATGTTAGTGGAAAGATAAAGCTGTCTTTAATATTTTAGTAACAAACCAGTTCCCTAGGTTGGGCACGCCTGGGATTATATCGTGTAAATATATCGTGAGTGCTATGTGCGAGTGCTTGTAAATATGCGTGGTTATAGCGATACAGTATGTGTGTGTGTGTGTGTGTGTGTTTGTATCTGCGTCTGTGTTTGTGTATGTAAATGCATATATGTGTATGTGTGCGTGTGTGTGTGTACATACAAACTTACACACATATATACATACATGTATTTACATGTATATGATTGTATGTACCTCTCTCTCTATCTCTCTCTCTCTCTCTCTCTCTCTCTCTCACACACTGTATATACAAACATATCTTTATATGTGCGGACGTATGTGTATGTTTGTGTGTGCATGTATTGCTAGATAAACATACACATGTATTTATATTGCGCAAGGAACGAGAACCTCAAAGAATGAGTAAGCTTGGACACATATTATTACTCAAAGTAAGGTATTAAAGTTCCCGTACATATGTGTGTATATATTTATGTATATGTACATATGTATGTACATGTCTGTATATACATACATACATATATATATATATATATATATATATATATA
>NC_068993.1:41290388-41291825 GCF_001194135.2 Octopus bimaculoides | reverse complement strand
ATATATATATATATATATATATACTCACTGCTGAGATAACCTGTGAGTGGTTAAGTGTTCCGTAGTTACGTAGACCTTTAACGTACTTCCCAAGCAGAGTTGGAGCACTATAGTACCGTTGGAATGACTGGTATAAGCCACCCAACAGGCTTTTGTACATTTTCCGCCTTTCGATTTTCGTTCGTAAATTATTGATGGTACCAAGGCTAAAGAAAATGAGAGTTTCCCAAGACGGGCTCGAACGCAGACACCGACGTTGCGAAAGGAATTTTAGAACCAATCAGTCGTGCTGCATATACAACTGCATGCGTACATATATACACATAGACGAATATATATATATATATATATATATATATATATATATATATGCGTGCGTGTAATTGTGTTTGTATGTATGCATATGTATGTATATATATGTATTATCTATATATGTATATATATATATATATACACACATAAGCACGCACACACATATATATGCGTATATATATATATATATATATATATATGCCTATGTGTGTGTGTTTGCATGTATGTTCGTGCGTATAGGCACACATTCGCATCTTAGCTTACATACGTGTGTGACATATTTGTACGAACAAGTTTAAGCAGTGGTACATATGGTTGCGTTTATGTATAATTAAACATATGTAAATAGCTATTAGACAAGATTCTCTAGCTATAAACCTAAGACATAGGAATGAAGAAGAGGGGGAGAAAGAGAGAGCGAGGGAGCGAAGGAGAGAGAGGGGGAGAGAGAATGTTAGGTATATGGGGAATAATAGACAAATGGAGGTTAAGGTGAGTGAAAGACAGATAGTCTTACACGTACAGGTAAATTGAAAGGCGATGTAAGCGGATGTTGGGGTGGAGGATAGAAGAAGAAGAAGAGGAAGAAGAAGAAGCACAACAACAACAAGAACAAGAACAAGAAGACGGTGGTGGTATCGGGGGCGTTGATGGTGGTGGTTGGATGGTGGAGGCGGTTGTGGTGATGGCAGTGAAGAGGAAGAAAATGAGGATGAGGAGAAGCGGGAGGAAGAGGAAGAGGGGGAGGTTGTAGAAGGGAGAAAATTAGGAAGGAAAGATAAAACAGAAACGATAAAGAAGAAAGAAAACAACAACAACAACAACAACAACAACAACAACAATAATAATAATGATAATAATAATAATAATGATAATAATAATAATAATAATACCAGCGGATGACAACGTTTCTCTAAAAGAAATGGAAAAACTTTCAAAATACAAAGACCTGGAAATAGAGATAACTCGAATGTGGAATCTAAAAACAGAAACAATTCCTATCATAGTAGGTGCCTTAGGTATAATAAAAAAATATTCAGACAAATACATAACAAAAACACCAGGACTTACAAATTTATATAACATACAGAAAATTGCACTACTGGGTACTGCACACATTCTACG
>NC_068993.1:41288844-41289477 GCF_001194135.2 Octopus bimaculoides | reverse complement strand
ATCTTATGTATATATATATATGTGTGTGTGTGTGTATATTTGTATATATATTTATATATATATACATATACATATATATTTGAATATAAAAATATATATCTATACATATACATGTGCATACACGTGTGTGCGTGTATATGTGTGTGTGTATTTATTCATATATGGTTCTGAGTATACACTTGCACGCACGCACATTTATATACACATACATGGGCTCGTGTGCATGTGGGTGTGCATGTGGGTGTGTATGTGGGTGTGTATGCGTGCGTTTGTGTACATATGTATATAATGAAGATTTTTGGTAGACATGTGCGTATGTATACATGAACGTA
The DNA here is from genome assembly GCF_001194135.2 of Octopus bimaculoides. Lineage (NCBI taxonomy): Eukaryota > Metazoa > Mollusca > Cephalopoda > Octopoda > Octopodidae > Octopus > Octopus bimaculoides. Next base: position 41,289,145 of record NC_068993.1, on the reverse strand, counting down.
TGCAAGTATACGTACATTTGTGCGTGAGTATATATTCATAGAACTGGGGTGGGGGAGTAATATATTAAAATATGTATTTAGATAAAGATAGATATATGTGTGTGTATATATATGTATATATGTATGTGTGTGAGAGCGTGTGTGTGTGTGTGTGTGTGTGTGTGTGTGTGTGTGTGTGTGTGTGTGTGTACTGAATAGATACGCCTGTTTGAGTGCTCTAAGCTTTACTAAATAATCTTGATCTTAAGCGATATTTTACTATATTTTATTATTTTATAAATTTCTTCTTTTATTTTATTCC
>NC_068993.1:41284482-41288499 GCF_001194135.2 Octopus bimaculoides | reverse complement strand
ATATATATATATATATACATACATACGTTCATATATGCATACATACATACAGACGTTCATACATACATGCATATATTTGTGAGTGTGTGTATCTAATATTTTTTAGCGCCACCATTTTGGGAGAGCGGAGAGGTAGAAGGAAGTTTCTATAAATCACTTACTACTGCAGATGTTTTCTTTTAAAGTGTTTATAATGCTTAAATATCATATCTTCTCTACATTTGCACACACATACAAATGCATACACATACACAAACACATATAAATACACATGCAGATACACATGCAGGCATACATACATTTATGTACACACTTAAACACGTACACAAAACAATTGCAAGTACATATGTATGTGTGTATATGTGTGTACGTTCATGCGTGTGTGCGTGTGTATTTTTGCAAAGAAAAGATTGACACTTCGAAGTTTTGGTTATGTAGCCATCGTAGTAAAGGGTACTTAGCTGTAACTTCGAAGTAACTATCAACCTTTTCTCTTAACATATTAAAAAATAAATACTGAAAGGTTTCGAATGATCGTCTTTATTTTAGTGTTTGACTGTCTCTCTCCGAAAAACAGTGCCTGTATTAAACATATATGTATATGTATGTATGTATATATATATATATATATATATATACATAGATACATATATACATATGCGCAGGCATGGCTGTGTGGTAAGAAACTTGCTTCCCAAGCACATGGATCCGGGTTCAGTCCCATAACATGGGATCTTGAGCAAATGTCTTTTACTGTAGCATTGGGCCGACCAAAGCCGTGAGTGGAATTGGTTGACGGAAACTGAAAGAAGCCTATGGTATGTATATATATATCTGTATCCCATTGTATCTGTGTTTGTCTCCACCATACCTTGACAACCTATGTTTGTATGATAACGTCCCCGATTCCTAGAAGTTCAGCAAAAGAGACCGATAGAAAAAGTAGAAGGCTCAGAAAACAGTACTGGGTTCGATTCATTCGACTTAAAATTCTACATGGCGGTGCCCCAACATGGCCGCAGTCAGATGATTGTAACAAGTAAAAGATATATATAAAAAGAGAGAGACAAGGAAATCATCAGACAGACATACATGCATACAGAGAGAGAGAGAGAGACAGACAGACAGACATATGAGCAGACAGACAGATAGATAGATAGATAGATAGATAGATAGATAGATAGATAGATAGATAGATTGGGAAATATTTTTGAAGTTATACCTCACACTCACTTTCTTCATTGGTTGAAAATAAACCGTCTGGCGAAACAGAAAATTTTATTCAATTCAAAATTTATAATAAATTTGATTTTATTCTCTGTATTGATACGTCATTTGCATCAATAAATGATTCGTTATTATTTTTCAAATTACTTAAAAATAATAGCATTAACTAAAGATTAATACACAAGCGCGCCGCGCACACATACATATATATGTGTACATGCACATATCTGTGTGTGAGTGTTTCTGTGTGAATGGGTGTGTTAATTTTCCTGTCTACGAAGGGAAATGAGTAGTAATTGATATTTAAATCAAACACAAGCCAAATTTTCACCCAATTCGCCTGACCCATCACGGATATATATAGTGTTGCATCGAGAGGTTTATGAGTACCACCTCCATTTCCAGTGAGATGCCATCTCTGTAAACTTCCTGGATTGTCTACATTTCTTTCTCTCACAAACCTGCCCATACCTGCTCTTACCTTAACTTCATCTCAAATCTTCTCATTTACCTTTTGGTAAATCATCCTCTTCCACTTTGTAATCGAAGCTCAGACTTTATTGCTCAGTTGCACTACATGGTCCACAACTTCATATAAAATGAATACCGCTACCACCCGCTAACAATTCCCATTGTTGTATACCTGTACATTTGACCATACATCATCTTCTATCCGATTATTCATAGCACCATCAACTGCCTTTTCTTTCCTCCAAATTGCACTCCATCTTTAAGCGTACCATCGTACAGAACTTGCGTCTACTCTGATCTGACATCACTACGTTCCACCTAATGCCGGAATACCCTTTTTCTTCGTTCAGACGTAACTGCAGTCTACGTGCTCTTCTATTCAATAGCGCCTTAACCTCTCACTACAACCAAGTTATATCCCTTGCTTGCCCCCAACTACAACAGCGTCCTTTCATCCAATTTATTACCATCATGTATGGTTCGACCTTCGCATTCAATGTTGCCGACCAGTTCACCAGAACATTATTCACTGCATAAAATGCCAAATCCGTGAGTAGTAAATAGATTTAGATAACGCCTATTAGACGACCGATGTAACAATACCGGATCACTCCCAACTATATCCCATTATTTCATTGTTCTGGACATACCTATCAGCATCTTACACTTTGTTTTATATAACCAATGGATCTCCAGTCTCTATTTTCCCGGCTGAACATATTATACTTAAATACTATGAACTATCACGTTGCCTTTCTCAAACAATTCTGCCTTCCTCCTTCACATCCCAACATTCATAAATACTTTTCAGCAAACTATGAATCTTCTCTCTTCTATCCACATACACATACACCAACCATCCACCACACACGGTTACTATCATGTCTTTTTCATGCCACTTTTAAGAAAAAGCTCATCACTAAAACGCTATTCTCCTCTGGTGGATGTGCGTGGTTTAGTGGTTGGGGCGTTGCACTCATGATCGTAAGATTACGGTTTCGATTTCTAGACTGGGCGATACGTTGTGTTCTTGAGCAAATCACTTCATTTCGCGTTGCGCCAGTCCACTCAGCTGGCAAAAATGAATTATCTAGTGACGGACCGGCGTCCCGTCCAGGTGGGGAATTCTATGAAAATGCAAATCATCCTTTTTTTCTTAAATAGGTCCTCTTAATTTTTTCCATTCCGTAGAATTTCCATGGTCCCACTAGTATACACACACACACACACACACACACACACACACACACACACACACACACACACACACACACACACACATAAACACATACATACATATATAAATAAGATCAGAAAATAGAGAGATAATTAATAAATTATTATTTGTTAATTAAAAAATTAGTTAACATCCCTTACAGCTGTTTCAATTCAAAACCTTAAGAAAATTAATTACTAAAATTAAAAATTATTTTGATAGTCGAATCTCGTCAAACCTAGGTTAAGATATACAAAATAGGTGTTCGATTCCTGCATGTTGAGTAAACAGTTGCAAACCGTTAACTGATGGATTTATACCTAAAGAACATAGTATAAAATATGGTATAGACCTTAGAAAGGGGTGTAAGGTTGTGTATATTGGAGTTATACAGTAAGAATAGATCAATATATTCATCTAGTGTCTTTAGTATAAGAAAAACTCAAGTAGATATATTGTATAAATGTCATATATTATGATATTATGTCCATCCGTATTAAATCAATAGGAAATTAGTTTTTTAACCCTTTCGATATTTATAATAAGTAATAGATTGCCTGGAATGTCTTCCACCATAATTAGATATTAATAATAACTATACACACTTGAATTAAACTCTACATACTAAATTTCTAATGATTTAATACGGATGGACATGATATCATAATATATGACATTTATACAATATATCTACTTGAGTTTTTTCTTATACTAAACACTCTAGATGAATATATTGATCTATTCTTACTGTACAACTCCAATATACACAACCTTACTCCCCTTTCTAAGGTATATACCATGTTTTATACTATGTTATCTATGTATAAATTTCATCAGTTATCGGTTTGCAGCCGTTTACTCAAAATAATTTTTAATTTTAGTAATTAGTTTTCTTAAGGTTTTGAATTGAAACAGCTGTAAGGGATGTTAGTCAATTTTTTACTTAATAAATAACAATTTATTAATTATCTCTCTCTTTTCTTATTTCATTTTAATAAATAAATATATATAAAATACGATAACTAACCAGTAGTTTCATAGGATTTTGCTCTCCCTCAATGAGGTTTGTAACCTTTATTTATATATATATAAATAACCACGTG
>NC_068993.1:41281914-41283547 GCF_001194135.2 Octopus bimaculoides | reverse complement strand
ATATAGTAACGTATGTGTGTTTGTATGTTTGTAAATATAATACACTGGGTTGGCAAGAAGGTAATTTCGTTTTTCGCAAATAGAGTTGCGATTTTCTTGAATGACTTTTTTCAATGCTATGATTTTTTCCCTTTTGACATTTGATAGCTGTTACTGTTAGCTTACTTTAGAAGCAAATTGCGCGTAATTTTGTTTAACATGGAGTGCAAAAACGAACATCTCGCCATATTTTGCTTTTTTATTTCCATAAAGGCAAGAAAGCTTTTGAGGCTCACAAAAACATGTGTGAAGTTTATGGTGTTGATTACTTAACAGAACGCACATATCAGAAATGGTTTTTAAAATTCCGTTCAGAAGATTTTTCACTCAAAGATGACCAACGTTCTGGTCGACCTACAGAAGTTGTTGATGACCAAATCAAAGTCAAAATTGAGTTTGATTGTTATATAACTGTGCGAGAGATTGCAGAGAGGTTAACTATATCACACACATCAACTAAAAATGACTTAAAATATCTTGGACTCGTTAAGAAACACGATATTTAGGTTCCACGCAAATTGAAAGAGATTCACTTAGCACAATGAATCAATATTTGCGATATGCATCTCGAACGCAATGAAATCAACCTTTTTAGAAACGAATCATCACTGGTGATGGAAAATGTATTATCTACAATAAAATCAATCAAAATCTATCATGGTCCAAGCGTAATGAACTAGCAAAATCCACATCGAAAGCTGAATTGCATAAAAAAGTTCATGCTGTCAATTTGGTGAGTTTACAAAGGTGCTGTGTATTTTGAGCTGCTTCGAAGGAACCAAACGATCAATTCAGATGATTACTGTCAACAACTAATTAAACTGGGGGAAGCAATCAAAGAAAAACGGCGAGAATTGGCAAATCGTAAAGCAATCGTCTTTCACCATGACAACGCTAGACCACACACGTCTTTGCTAACTCGTGAAAAATTATTGGAGCTTGGTTGGGAAGTGATGTCACATCCACCATATAGCCCTGACCTTGCACCATCAGATTACCATTTATTTCGAAGTTTGCAAAATGTGGAAAATATATAATTGATTAAAGTTCATTCTTTGTATGACAAAAAAAAATGACTTTTACTTCCCAACCCAATGCATATATATATATATATATATGTGTGTGTGTATGTATGTATGTATGTATGTATATATATATATATATATATTTGCCGAACTACTAACGAACTGGAACATAAACAAAACAAAACCGGTTGGCAACAGAAACAAGCATACTCATATATTGATTGGTCCGTGACAACAGTAAAATATATTTGTCCAAGATGATGAGCAGTGGAACAGAACACGAAACCTCATGATTGCAAAATGAGCTTCTTCACTACATAGCCGTATTTACGTATCTATCTATCTATCTATGTATCACTCTATCTGCATGCATTTGTGTATGTGCGTATGTATGCATATATATGTGCATATATATATACGTGTGTGTGTGTGCGTGCGCGCGTGTGTGTGCGTGTGTGTGTGTGCGTGTATGTATTTCTCCCGAGCGTCTAACTAATACACTTGCTTGTTGTTCCTACACCTGTCTTCGTCTTTGCTTTTCTATGAATTTGAATTATATATATATATAT
>NC_068993.1:41276773-41281813 GCF_001194135.2 Octopus bimaculoides | reverse complement strand
ACACACACACACACACACACACACACACACACACACACACACACACACACACATACACACGCACGAACGCACAATAGACCGACAACTAGAATACAAAAGAAGGCTTCCGATACATTTCAAGTTGTCCAAATCCGCTGTTTTATCTATTCATAATTTATTCCTAGAGATAATAATTTATTTCTAGAGATAATACATCTAACATTGGTTATTAATGACCAGAAATTTCATTTACAATAAAAACATCATTTGTGTAGGTGGATCCGTATCTCCACAAAAAGAAATTGGTTTCATATTTTCTATCATTCGCAAATGTTGCTGCTGCTGTGTTGTTTTGTTGAAATAGTAGACGGTGTTGTTATTTAACCCCTCGGAAACCTAGATTCTGCATATATGATGAAAATTGTTCTAGTTGAGATCAGTCTATGTTTGTTTCAAGCAAAGTATATGAAAAACTAAAGTACTCAGTGTATCGTTCCGTCATTCTAAGGAAACAGGATGGTATTCGAGGGAAATTAAGTTGTTATTTCTAGCAGATCGAGTGAATGTATACAGCAGAGGTTTTTAAACTTTGTGCCGCGGAACTTTAGTGGTCTTCTGATTGATAATCTCTTGATGTGCTGCGAAATCAAATCAAATTTAATTTAATTTTTATGAATAAGCCGGCTGTGCGATATTTGAAGGATATTTGAGATCTAATGGCGCTGCGTTTAATTAGACTTGTGACACGTGATATGATATTTAATTTTTTTTTAATTTATTTTGTTAATTTTGTATTTGGTAACAAATGTAATTAATGTGTCACGAACAATTTTATTTTTAAAATCAGAACCACCATTTTGAAAAGTTTGGAAAGCTCTGGTATTAAGAAACTTTATCACTGGCAGGGGCTGAAATAATTGACGCCATTCATTCATAGTGTCATATAAAACAGTAGATTGGTCAAGTTGTTAGAGCGTCGGACAGTACTCCACGCGGTATTTGTAATCTGAGTTCATGCACCCATAGGGCGCGATTTTGTCTTTCATCCATTCGTATTTATTTTTAAAGTTTTATTTTAAAGAAAAATAAAGACAATCCAAGGTGGTTGATTGAAAGAATTGTAAGAACATCGGATCTGATACTTGGCGGCAATTTATTCCGTCTCCTTGCATTGTGAATGCAAATTCCTCCATGGCTATTCGGTTTGCTAACACCACGTAGCAGCTTGGACCCTTCAACGGAATCCATACGATTTCAAGCATTTGAGTCAGGTCCCGCGATTTGAGAACGCCTTTTTCCCTCCCATCCCCTTTCCTTTCCACTAGTTTTAGGGTAAAGAACCCCCTCGGTTATATATGACCATTGGATTGCACCATGAACGTCCCCCTCCTAGGTACAAGTCCGAGGCAGGATTGTTTATAGAAGACCAGCAGTTGCCCAAGCATACCAGTCAATCCCTCTCCGTACGCCATCGATGTTATCCAAGGGAAAGGCGAAGTCCGATACAATATGGCACCAGTGATGTCGCAACGCATTTCTATAGCTGAGTGAACTGGGGCAACGTGAAATAAAGTGTTTTGCTCAAAAACACAACACACAGCCCGGTCCGGCAATCGAACCCACTATCTCATGATTGTGAGCCCGACGCTCGAACCACTGAGTCATGCACCTTCACATGTCTTAGAGATCCATTAAATGTGGCTTGAACTAAACAGTTTCTTCACTACTACACAATGGCTTTGGAAACAAAAAACCTCATGGTAAATTAACTATATAATATCTCTTAGAAATATAGAAATTATATCTAAAAACCTAGATATAATTTCGGTGTCATAAAATCTAGGTCTTCCTATCATAAATCATCTAAGTCTTTCCTTTCACACTTTTCTCTCCTTTACTTCTAGTTCTTTCTCACTCTTTCTCTCTCTCTCATCTCTTCCCCCACCTCTCTCTCTATCAAACTATCAATCTTTCTCTATCTCTATTTTTCAAATTATCCGTTCAAACACTATCTATCTATCTATCTATCTATCTATTTATCTATCTATCTAATCTACCAAACTCCGTGACGTTATATCTCTTATTCTCAAATGACAGCTTTTATACCCCTCTCGTACTTTTCTCACTTTCTCCCTCTATTTCTCTTTCTCTCTATCTATGTGTCTATATCTCTCACTTCCTCTCTATCTATCTCTCTCGATCATTCATTATGTACGTTTATATGAACACTGTCTATTTATTTATATTTAATTCACCACTACGTCTGTCCTATACTGAACTAGTTCCTGCTGTCTTCTTCACTTCATACATCTGTCATCATATCCAACCTCACACCTAAGTCTCTGTATATCTCTGCCAGTGTCATCACGGCAGTTATACCCTTCTCCTCTCCATCCTCTTGGTTCTTCACGGTAATTTTACTCTCCAGCCTCCATTTAAACTTCTGTTAATGTAACAAATACGAACCATAGTCTCTACCTGCGAACATCTTCGGAACTATGAAATGATATGAGCCACTTGGTGCTTTTGTGAGCATTTTGTATAGTCAGTGAAATGCTAGGAAGTAATAGCGAAGACCTATGATTAGGATTTTCGGTTAATAATCATACGGCAATGGGTTCAATTCGTGCAGCGGGAGTGGTGATTTGTGTGCTTCAATCAAGAACATCATTTCACGTTGCTCCAGTCTACTCACCTGTAAAGAGTACTGAGTGCTGGGGGAGTTCTCTTTCCTGGATGCTCCGTAGGGTTAATGGAGAGGGAGCTGAGAAGGTGGCTATGCTTGCTCGCGTCTAAGTAGCCATTTCTAATAATTAAAGAAAGCACGGTTCATTTTACAAAGCAGTGCACGCTCGCAAGTGACGTTTGGTTGAACTATGGCGAATAGCTTTATTTTTTGTTTTATAGTTGTGTTTAGCTGTAATTTTTTTTTTTTTTTGCTGTTTGTCAATTTTTTTCTTTTTTCATTTTAATTTTCACCTATTTGTTCAAGCTTATATTTATTTATTTGTTTGTTTCAATTATTCATTTATTTAGAATATAATCCAAATTTCAGTCATGAAAATGAACGTCAGTGTGTTTCAAAGCCAAATGTCTCACAAAAAAAAAAAAAATGAAAGAAAAATAAGAAAAGAAAAAAAAGAAAAGAAAAAATGGTCATTGGAAAATTTTGCTGCACTCGAACATAGTTTGGGAGATCATTAAATGAACAGAATAGGTTTGTGGAATGTCCTAACTCAACCAAACCAGTAATCTATCGGGTCTTTATGACTTTAAATTGTATTTTGTTTTAGTTGTTTTATTGTACAAAGACCTGGAAATAGAAGTAACTCGAATGTGGAATCTAAAAGCAGGAACAATTCCTATCATAGTAGGTGCCTTAGGTATAATAAAAAAAATATTCAGACGAAAACACCAGGACTTACAAATATATATAACATGCAGAAAATTGCACTACTGGGCACTGCACACATCCTACGCAAAACACTTTCAATACAGTAACCATAAGAGCATCACAGCAAACCACAGCACATACCCAAGGCACACAGAGCTGCGCTCGGTAGTGAAGTGAAAGCACGTTATAAAAATAAAACTACTGAACAATAATAATAATAAAAAAAGATGGGCTACAGTAAATATTCTGTTTAATACCACAGATTTGCTTATCACTTGTTTGACCTTAAACTGTTGAGCATGTCCCTTAGTAGCTGACGATATGTGCATCTCTAATCACGAGCCGAAATAGTGGGAGAGCATCATACCCATATATTGAGAGGAATTCTTGGGGGTTTGGAAAATTCACCTTTGGAAATATGGGTCTTTCGTTCAACATCCTTAAACAATTCTTATTCAGGGATCTTTTGTGCGGGATGGACTTCCCCAACCGAAGAAAATTGTAACTGAACCCCATTTGTAAGGTTACTTTGATATGAAATCATCATGTCACACACATATGGTTGTGATGCATGTGCCTGGTGTACCCTTATCAGACGGGTAGTCATGATGGGTATAATGGGCTTCGTATATTTTACCCTGTTGTCACTTTGATGGCATGCACTGCTCTCTCACTCAATAATAATAATAATAATAATAATGATAATAATAATAATAATAATAATAATAATAATAATAATAATAATAATAATAATAATAATAATAATAATAACAGCAACAACAATAATAATAATAATAATAACTGTGTGGGAATAGGGCCTACTACTACTACTACCACTACTACTACTACTATTACTACTAATACTACTACTACTACTACTACTACTACAACTACATTTCGAAATGCATTATCTTGTAGAGTTATTTATTTATTTTGTTGTTAATTTTTTCCCTTATCTAATTTTTTAATTTTATTTTTCTGTTTTTCATTTCAATTTGCATTTTTTCAATTATTTGTTTATGAGTGTTTTTCTTCTTCTTTTTCTTCTTCTTCTTCTTCTTCTTCTTCTTCTTCTTATTATTATTATTATTATTATTATTATTATTATTATCATTATTATTATTATTATTATTATTATTATTATTATTATTATTATTATTATTATTATTATTATTATTATTTTATCTATTTATATATTCTTTTTTATTATTATTATTATTCTTAGAATATAATCTAACTTTCAGGCATGAAAAACAAAAAGTCTTCAAGATCTTCGAAATATATTCATCTCATTCTTAAGACTGCAAGAAAGCATATAATTTAGCATTCAGCTTCTTCTCTCGGGTTTACCTTTCTTTCTTTTCTGATAGCCAGAAAATCTACGTGGCTGTCCCAATGCTAGTCAAAGTGACGGTACTGACCAAGCAAAGAGACTTTATCATTCACACAGACGAGCATACTACATATATCTCTCGTCCTATCTCGCACAACAAACAAAAACTTGGGCAAATTTCAGCATATATGCATTGACTACATGTATATAGACAGTTATATTTATATACACCTGCATACATACAAACGTACCTACCTACCTACCTACCTACCTACCTACCTACCTACCTACCTACCTACCTACCTACCTAATACATACATATATATATATATAT
>NC_068993.1:41274707-41275515 GCF_001194135.2 Octopus bimaculoides | reverse complement strand
TATATATATATATATATATATATATGCGTCTGTGCGTGTGTATGTGTGTGTCTGTATGTATGTGTGTGCGTCTGTTTGGCTCTGTGTGTTCTGCGTAGGATTTTATGGAAATCTGCGCGTATATTCATATGGACATAAAAGTCTATATATATATGTGTGTGTCTATGCACGTGTGTATATGAGTGCGTGTGCGCGTGTGTGTACGCTTATGCGTATGGATATCTTGATATGCTAATATCCTAGATTTTGCATATACCTGTGCTTCTGTGGGTCTGCATTATATATGTGTTTCTATTTATATATTGATTCGTGTGCTTCCACATGCTTACACATACCCACACATATAATTGCGCATGTATAAATGTTTACATAGGCGTATGTGTGTTTGTGTGTGAGCATGTGTGTGTGTGTGAGCATATGTGTGTATGTGTGTGTGTGTTTGTGTGCGTGTGTGTGTGTGTGTGTTTGTGTATACTTATGTATATGGGCGTGAATGCGACGTTGTTTATACTTAAATTTCTGATGCATTTTGCCTGAGGCTTTCCTGTTACTGCAATAACGTTTTCTCTGCGTTTACATAGAGTTTTTTGAATTTATTTTTTTTCTTAATCTTCTTCGTTCTCTGCACTTGCATCGTTTTTGTTCGTTAGTTATGATCATCGTGGGATGTGTTTGTGATAGTAATACTAGTAGTAGTGGCGACAGTTCTGCTCTTCTTGCTAGTAGTAGTGGCGACTCCAGTGTCATGGGCTTTCTTCCATAAATATATATACATATACATATATACATGCATACATTTATATATATA
>NC_068993.1:41269743-41274526 GCF_001194135.2 Octopus bimaculoides | reverse complement strand
TTTTTTGTCGTTGTTCGTCCTGCAATTTTTTGTTCTGTTTTATCTTATGGATAAGCATTTATTACTTATTTAAGTTTTTGCTCTTATATTCAGCTAGTTCTCTTCAATGATGCAATATTCTCCTCTTAAATTCTATTTACGTTATTTTTTTCTCTCTGCTATTATTATTTTTTTTTTTTTTTTTTCCTTCCTTTAACTTTTTCCAAAATTTATATCCTTTAAGAATTCATTTCCATTTCTCGTTGTTTATTTGAACACTGCTCAATATACATCCATCCATCCATCCATACCTGCATGCATAAATACATACTTACATACGATATTATGTACGTACGTACATATATACATATATACATACATACATACGTATATATATATATATATATATATATATATATATATATATATATATATATACATACATACATATGTATACTAATCCATATATGCAGAAAGGGGCACATATGCACACATATATATGTAAGGAGAGAGATATATAAAGAGAGAGAATTAGAGAGAGAGCGAGAAACAGATAAATATATATATAGATAGATAGATAGATAGATAGATAGATAGATAGATAGATAGATAGATAGATAGATAGAAGTATTCAATATATGTTCACACGACCTTGTTCCAAATCAAGCATTTGCTTACTTATTTCTCGAAACTCATTTTTGTTATAATATTGCAAGTTACTCTAGATCATAAATTTTCCCCCTTGTTTTTGTTTTTGGTTTCGTAACACAACTGTTGCGATGATGACGCCAACTGAGGCTGAAGCATTCGTCTACAGCTGTCCTCTAGTGACGAAGACATTCGACCATTTTTCACTGTTGATTATGACTATTCAGGAGTTTCACGTAACCGGTTATCAGCCTGCTGTCTGATGATCTGTTACGTGAAGCTTTGAGTAACACTTTGAGAAGGTTTTCTGCTTCAAGGAAACACTGTGTGTGTGTGCGTGTGTGTCTGTGTGTGTGTATGCGATTGATACACTTACAGGAATATAAATATGTATATGTATTTATACTCACATATAGACTCATATGTATTCATATGCATAGATATATATATATATACATCAATCTGTGTGAGTGTATGTGTGTTTGTGTTTGTTTGTGTTTGTGTGTGCGTGTTTGTGCGCGTGTGTGTGTGTGTGTGTGTGTGTGTGTGTGTGTGAGACTGTGCATGCTTGTGTGCGCGTGTGTTTGTATAATTCGATTTTACGTACATTTCGAATATTTGTTCCAATATTTTCTGACAACTTCTGAAAGCAATCTTAATGTCTTCGATACCGCAATATTACATCTGTAGTGATCGAATCCCTGGAAAAAAAAAAAACTGGCTAGTGATTGTTCCAATACACCTTATCACACATAGATATTCAGAAGTCAAGTTTACAAACATTCACATCTTTGATACAGATGTAAGTAAATATGCACAGTGATAAATATGGCAGCTATAGTATTTATGAAATTGCGAGCAAGTTCTACTGGTATTAATGGTAGCGATAACGTTGTGTGCTTATCTCTTCACGGAAATCGCCGCACCTTTGTTTATTTAGAGAGCTCCACGGTGGGTGGTTAGTTGTTTGCATGTAGCTGTTGGGTTTATTTATTTTTGTCAAGCTCTGACAGTTTGTTTAATGTTTGAGGAGCTGTCTAGAGCATATGGTTTCGATCCCTGATGTATATCAGCAATGTTATTCTCCTTTGCAGTTTTACTCCTAATGTCAGGAAGAGCAATGCTTGTAAACTTGTAGACGTTGTTGGTATTTGTGGTACAAAAATGAAACAATCGTTGCCAATGTGGTAAAAATAACATCCAGTGACTAGTTATCATACACAGCTCAAATAAATATATTATACACCAGTAAATATTTTTAAAAAAATAGACGCTATAGGCGCAGGAGTGGCTGTGTGGAAAGTAGCTTGCTTACCAACCACATGGTTCCGGGTTCATTCCCACTGCGTGGCACCTTGGGCAAGTGTCTTCTTCTATAGCCTCGGGCCAACCAAAGCCTTGTGAGTGGATTTGGTAGACGGAAACTGAAAGAAGCCTGTCGTATATATGTATATATATGTATGTATGTCTGTGTATGTGTGTATGTGTTTGTCCCCCCAACATCGCTTGACAACCGATGGTGGTGTGTTTACGTCCCCGTAACGTAGCGGTTCGGCAAAAGAGACCGATGGAATAAGTACTAGGCATCCAAAGAATAAGTCCTGGGGTCGATTTACTCGAGTAAAGGCAATGCTTCAGCATGGCCACAGTCAAAATGACTGAAACAAGTAAAAGAGTAAAGAGTTAAAGAGAGAGCTTATCTTCCAAATTCCATCCTTAAGTCCTTTGTTCCCAAGAGAGTATAAGTATAACTTTTCTTTACTGTTCTCGACCCCGTGCTTCTCTCGAAAATGATCCCAGCTTTCAACTAAACCTCATATATTTCCCTGAAGGAAGGCCTTCTTGTCTTAGATTTTGTTGGTTTTCAGTTATAATCGATGTGTCTGTAACTCTGTTTTATTTGCGGTAGGGTTGTTGATACTACGCAAAGCCATTTTTATATCTTAGAAGAGGTGGTCAATGTGTGGCCTATAACCTTTGACCTGTCAGGCAATGGAGATTCTGGCATAGCTGGCATGAGTGACGCAACTTGATACACTCCAACAAGGACTGGAAAATGTAATGACTTTTTCCACAATCTTTTAACTGTTAATGAATTCGATTAGGTAAGTATTTGATATTCATGATACTGGAAATATTTCTTGCCGTGCATTCTGCACTGCAGAGATCTAGTAAGGCGTGGCCTAACATACTTAATGTTGCGAGACGAAAATAATTTCTATTCATCAGAAATGAAACCTGTAATGAGAAGAATATATTATTTAATGAAAAGTTTATCTAAAAAATAAAGTGAATTATAAAATTTCAATTGAAAAAAGATTAAATGGATACATTCATGTGTGTGTGTGTGAGAGTGTGTATGTGTGTGTGAGTGAGTGTATGTGCGTGCGCGCGTGCGAGCCTGCATACATGTATGTATACACAGGAAGTGATATTAGCCTGCCATTTCATAATATATGGTGACAACTTCGGGTATGCTTCTGCCTTATGAAACCTCTTCAGTGAAGCATAGCCAACACATGACTCCAAAGACACAGACTTAGCAGAGTCTCTAATTGGGACAATTTAAAATAACGGCATTTGGAACATTTTTCATGTATGTATTCTGCATAAATAATATGCATTTAAGTACGGGTTTATAAACTTAAGGTAGTGAGTCGAAAATATATTCTAGTCACTTGAAATTATGCCCATAATAAAAAGAAAACTAATTAGAATTAAGAGCAAGTTTTCCAAAGTCCTTAATTTGTCTAAGTAGTGAATTATTTTTACAGTAAAAGTAATAAAGTTATGTGATCCAATTGTTATATGCTGACGATTTTCAGCTGATGAGGTCTAATAAAGTTGAACATATCCGAAGTCCTCATCATAGCAATTCTCACTGCTTATTTAGGTTTGAATGTTATATATTTGTAGCTCTCACCTTTGCCCCTGATGTACAATTTCATTTACGCTAACGGTTTGTTTTCCTTCTCGTTACATTTATAATTTCAGCTGAATAAAAAAAACTTCATTCACCATCTTAAGTACAGTACTTGTACTTGACAGTTTTTTTCTTTCTTTTCAAGAAACAATCATCTGGGCTTTTCGAGTGGCTCATATTCGAATTGATTACCATTTCCTTGAAATCGAACAACCACGAGCAACTTTCTGATTGGTTTGCAGCTATATTATTACATTATCATAAGGCAGTGAGCTGGCACAAGCATTAGCACGCTAGACAAAATGCTCAGCAGCATTTCGTCCGTCTTTTTGTCTGGAGTTCAAATGTAGCCGAGGTCAACTTCGTCTTTCATCTTCTAGGGTTCGGTAGCACTGGAGTTGATGCAATTATCTAGCTCTCTCCTCCAAAATTTCAGGCCTCGTGCCTATAGTCTAAGGAATTATTACATTAATATGATATTGTATAATGTGGCGAGCTGGCAGAATCGTTAGCACATCGGAAAAGATGCTTAGTAACATATATTCCGCTTCCGTTCTGAGTTCAAATCTCGCCGAGGACAGCTTTATCTTTCATCATTTCGTAATCGATAAAATAAGTATCAGTCAAGTATCGGGGTCGATATAATCGCCCTGCTTCCTCTGCTCAAAAATGCTGGCCTTATGTCAAAAGGAGAAAGAATTATTTCGATTATGTATCAATGCAGAAATTCGCTTCACAACAATGAAAATTCGGTTCGATCTTACTGTGCTACATCTTGGACAAATGTCATTTTCTATAACTTCAGGCTGGCCCATAACTTTTGAACGAAACGAAGTTGACGGAAATTGCTTAAGAGCTCCTCGGGTGAATTTTATCTGTATTTCAAAAGGTCACATCCTTCTCACGCACAATATCATGCTGATTCTCAATACGTGAAAAATACCTCTCCGTAGAATGTTCAGCTGCATGTATGTTAAAACAGGAGCAGATACGTCATCTGAACAAACTGAATCCTCGTCGTCTGACGACGGAAATCCAACCCCCACATTATATTTTTGTGTTGTGCCAATGTAATAATCGATAAGAATGACAAAAAACATCGATGAACGATTTGTTAACCTCGATTTGTTAATCTCATCAAAATCATAGAAAATTCGTATATTTGCACTATCTGTTTGTATATGTGTGTGTGTGTGTGTATATATATATATATATATATATATATATATATAT
>NC_068993.1:41267967-41269005 GCF_001194135.2 Octopus bimaculoides | reverse complement strand
TCTTAGCCAGTGAAAAATTGCCGAAAATCTTCAAATTCATCTTGCTACTGTTAATAGAATTATAGTGCAATTCAAAAGCCAAGGAAAAGAATCAACAGATTCTCGTCCCGGCCGACCTGGCTCTAGGAAAGGAAGCTTCGCTGTTTGAAGAGAATTGTGGAAAACGAACCCCGTTCGAAGGCGTCTGACATTGCAAAACAGATAGAAGTTAGTCCAAGAACGTGTGTTACACATCTGCATAAGCTTGGGTATTATGGACGAGCAGCTAGAAGAAACCTCTCCTTCAACCAATTAATATCATGAAAAGAAAGAAATGGACTAAGGAGATGTCAGAAAAATCCAGTTCATTTGGGGATAGACTGATTTTCTCAGATGAATCCAGATTTGCGTTATTTTCAGACAGTGGACGTTTTTGAGTCTGGAGGTTTCCCAATCAAGAATTTGATTTGATCGTGAGGTTGTGAGTTCGATTCCCGGACCGGGCTGCATGTTGTGTTCTTGACCAAGACACTTTATTTCACGCTGCTCCAGTTCACTGAGCTGTAGAAATGAGTTGCAACGTCACTGGTGCCAAGCTGTCTTGGCTTTTGACTTTCCCTTGGACAACATTGATAGTGTGGAGAGGGGAAGCTGGTATGCATGAGTGAATGCTGCTCTTCCATAAAAATAACCCTAGGGTATGCGTTCGCCGGCGACGCAACTTTATGCCCGGACTTGTACCCCGGAGGGAAACCTCATAGGTGTACCCATGGTCATTCGTAACCGACGGAGTTGAGTTTTTACATATACATACACACGGATACATATTCTTTTAATTGTTTCAGTCATCTGATTGCGGCCATGCTGGAGCACAACCTTTAGTCGAACAAATCGACTCCAGGACTTATACTTTGTAAGCCTAATACTTATTTTATCGGTCTCTTTTGCCGAACTGCTAGTTGACGGGGGCGTAAATGCACTAACATAGGTTGTAAACCGATAGTGGGGGGACAGACATAAACACACAAATACATTCATACATATATATATATATATATA